>NC_048600.1:84883147-85183147 GCF_003668045.3 Cricetulus griseus
ATTTGTTTTGTAGTCCTTGATTGCGCTCCAGTCCATTTACTGAGGCAGAGTCGTCTTGCACTGAACTGAGAGTTTATGGATTTGTCTAGTCTAGCTAGTCACCCAGCTGGGGTACTCCCTGTTTCCTCCTCCTGAGCTCTGGGATTACAAGCCTTAGCCATGCCCCGCAGGCATTTGTGAGGATGCTGTGGGTCAGAGCACCTGTCCTCATGCTTGCAGAGCTAGTGCTTTATCCACTGAGCCATCTCTCCAGCCCTCACACTGGCTCTTAAACAGATCTGTAATCTGAGTCTTCTCAGTGTGCCCAAGGGACAGCTGGCCCAGCCAGCACCCTGTATCTCTCCCCCAAGTTCCTAACTTTCCGAGCTGATGTTTTTGGTCTCTCAGTCTCGAAGCCAGAGTCACATAACTAATATGTAGATTAGTTTAAGTCGTCTCCTAGCTCAAACCTTCCTACCCTTTCCACCTCGCTCTGAGTGAAATACTGGATCCTTTCAGCAGGTCATAAGCTCTACAATGACCCTTTCCACCCCACCCTGCCATTTCCCGCCTTTAGATGCTACTTCATTCTCCTCACTCATTCTCCATGGGTTAATCTGCTCTACTTCCATATTTCTTGAACTCACCAGGAACTTGCTCACCTTTGCCCTGGCTTTACCATTCTTTTGGGATGACTTCCCACTAGTCAGAAGCTTGCTACCTGCTTTCTGAACCAGCACTGCCATTCCAGAATTTACCCCTCATCATTTTCCTGCTTGATATTTGTTACCACTGAACAGCAAGACTTTCTTTCCTTCCTTCCTTTCTTCCTTCCTTCCTTCCTTCCTTCTTTCCTTCTTTCTTTCTTTCTTTCTTTCTTTCTTTCTTTCTTTCTTTCTTTCCTTTTTTCCTCCTCCTCCTCCTCTTCCTCCTCCTCCTGCTCCTCCTTCTCCTCCTCCTTCTTTTTAGCTTTTCTGAAACAGAGTTTCACTGTGTAGACCTGGCTGTCCTGGAACTCTCTCTAGATCAGGCTGGCCTCGAACTCATAGAGATCCACCTGCCTCTGCTTCCCATGTACTGGTATTAAAGGTGTGCGATACCACTGCCAGGCAAGCATAGATTTGCTTTCCTCTTGTCACTTCTACCTACAAAGAGAGTGGAAACTGGGAGATAACCAACTGTTTGTTGGTTGTTATGTCTCCTGGGACCAAGTTAGTGCCTGACCAACAATATCAGCTCAGAGTTGCTCACAGTCTCTGGGAGCTGGTTATTTCTTAATATTAATGTTTATTTATTTATATGTATGTGTGTGCATATGTGTGTGTATGTGTGGTATGTACTTGTTGTGTATGTGTGTGTGCCTATGGGTGTCTGTGGGGATGATATGTATGGGGATGATATATGTATATGCCATGGATCACATGTGCAAGCCATAGAACAACATTCAGGAGTCATGTCTCTCCTTCCACCATGTGTAAGCCTGTGACCTAATTCAAGATGATCAAGACATTAAGCTTGGTGGCAGATGCCTGTTGTGTAAATTTCTTCCTGGGAAAACATGATTGATACAGAAGGGCCACATTCATTGTGGGCAGTGCCAGCCCCAGGGCAGGTGGTTCTAGGCTATATAAGAAAGCAGGTTGGGCAAGCAAGCGCTGGAGAGAAAGCCAATGAGCAGCATTCCTCTGTGGTCCTTGCTTCCTGCCCTGTTTCCTCATTAAAGACTGTAAACTGTTAAAGTGATGTTAGCCTTTTCTTCCCCAAGCTGCTTGTGTTCAATTGTGGTGTTTATCATGGCAATGGAAAGCAAATGAAGACACATCCTGTGTCTTAACAGGTTTCCCTCCAAGAAGATTTCATCGCAGACAAAATTGCTATATACCAGCGCCTTCATCTGCTGAGCCATCTTGCTGGAGCCCTGAGAGATTTGTTTTATTCTTTTCTATCTTTATTTTTTCCCCTCAAAACTTTTTCTTATACAATATATTTTGATCATTCAAACCACTATAACTCCCACCAATAATGAATAAGAATTTCTCTTTCTCCATATCCTCAGCAATATTAGTCTTTTTTGGTTGTATTATGACTGGTCATTCTGGCTGTGATGAGATGTTGTGCTGGTTGAGTGAGCCTGGCCTCCACAGATTTGAATGCTTGGTTCCCAGTTAGTACAACTCTTTGGAAAGGATTTGCAATGTGTGCTTATTGTAGGAGGTGTGCCACTGGGGGCTGGCTTTGAGAATTCAAAAGCCCCCACAGGTCCCAGTGTCTCTTGTTCTTTCTGTGTGTGTGTGTGTGTGTGTGTGTGTGTGTGTGTGTGTGTGTGTGTGTGTGTGTGCTGCTTGAGGATCAGGATGTAAGCTCTCAGCTATTGTTCCTGTACCATGCCTGCCTGTCTGTTGCCAAGCTTCTAGCCACAATGTCATGGACTCCAGTTGTGACTCTCAAAATTATTATTATTATTTTTACATAATTCTCTATTGACTTTTTGGAAACTTCACATCATGCACCCCAATCCCACTTACCTCCCAGTCCCTCCATATCCACCCCACTCCCGGGCAGTATGCTCCCCCCACAATTTATTAAAAACAAGACAAACAGAAAACCCAGCTTGCTCCTCCATCTTTCCAACACCTCTTCATTCATCCTAGTGGGATCAGGAGTTGCAGTGTGCCACTCAGTATATTTTTTTATTCAACCAGACCCGCCTACAAAATGTTCATTGCAATGAGTCATCGGTCTGGTTCAAGGCCTCTGACACACCATCATCACTGGGCCCTCATCAAAACACCTCTTGGATATCCCACTGTTGCCCTGAGTCTTGGAGAGCCTGTGGCTGTCACTCTGAAGGATCAGTCCCTTAGCATACTCTAGCTGGTCATAGTTGGGGCAATGTTAGAGTGGGCCAATCTAAGGCACAGGATGTGGATCTGGGTGGTAGCTGAGCTGGTCAGTCCAGGCCGCTGGCACCACCCCCTCAGGTGAGGGGCAGAGCCATGCTGCTTAAGCCTATGCCATCAGGGCCAGCTGTCCCATGCCTGTGGTGAGGGATGGGACCATCTCTTCTGAGTGTAGGGTAAGCTCTCCCGTGGTGGGGTGGGACCAACTATTCTACTGCAGTGTACAACAAGGGGCATGAAAAGCTATCCTGGGACCAGTGAGGGGCAGTATGGCCATCAATTTCGACATCCATGGTTCCTATGACCCACTGTGGTAACTAATATGAGCCAAGGACATCAGCCCAGACACTGGTTGCCGTTGGGCTGTGGACCCATGGCAGTAGCCCAGGCCCAGATAGAACCATAGCTCCATGTGGCTGTGCAGACCACCTGATTGGCATGGTACTAGTGGCAGCATGGCTCTTGGACACCAACTTGGCCACAGAATGTGGCCTAGACCATGGGCATTTGTGTGGTCTTTGGTGGTATCACAGGCCACAGACATCAACATAGACCCTGACTGTGGTAGAACCAAAGACCCAGGCACGGTCCTCATTAGCAGCCTGGGTTTGGATATCACCTTATCCCCAGGTGGCAGCACGGGCCACTCTGATTGGTATGGATCCAGCAGCAGTGAGGCTCTTGGACACCAATATGGCCCCAGGGGGTGGTCCATCCCCTGGCATCAGCATGGCTTTCAATGGTATTATGAGCCATGGACATTAACACAGACCCTTGCTGTGATAGGGCCATGAACCCAGACATGGCTCTTGGCAGCAGTGCTGGCTCAGACAACATCATGGCCCCAGTGACAGCATGGCCCATGGATACCAATATGGCCACAGGATATAGCCTAGACTCCAGGTGTCTGTGAGGCCTTTGTTGGCACCACAGGTCAGGGACATAGTAGACCCTGACTGTGAACCACGGACCCAGACATGGCCCTCGGTTGCAGCCTGGGCCTGGGTGTCACCATGTTGCCTTGTGGCAGTGAAAGCCACTCAGATCTGTATGTGGCTCAGGCTGCAGCATGACCCTCAGATCCCCACATGGCTTCGGGTGATGGCCCAGACCCTGGGTATTTGCATGGCCTTTGGAGGTATCAGAGGTCATGGATATCAACCCAGACCCTGGCTACATACAGTAGGGCCAAGGACCCAGACATAGCCCTATGCCCCAGCCTGGGCTCAGATGTCACTATGACCCCTGGTGGCAACACAGGCCACCCAGATTAGCATGGCCCCAGTGGCAGCATGGCTTTTGGACACTAGCATGGGTGAGTCCCAAATTATAACCTTTTAATTTCAAATGGTTCCATTTGTCAATTTGTCCCATTTTCTTGTTTCTCCAGAGAGGCCTTGGCTTTGCCTGCATCAGGAAATGTTTTCCCCACTCCCCCTCTAGCAGACCCAGGGTTTCAAGTCCTGCGTTAATGTCTTTGTTGCATTTGGAGTTGAGTGCTCTGAAGGGTGAGAGGAGAGGAACATTCTTCTACTGCAGGCATTGAGTTTTTCAGCATCACTTGTTAGCAAGGCTTTTTGTTTGCCAGTGAATAAGTACTTTTGTCACCAATGAGTATTTTTGCTTGTCATTTTATTTTAGAACAACAAAAAAATCCCCTTATCATCTAAGACATTTCCCATCCAAAACATTCAAAGTCAATAGATTATTTTAAGTTAGAACATATTTGACAAGTTATTCAAGAAGTATATTAAGGTAATTTCAGACTGTGTTACTACAGTATGAAAACACTGCAAGAATAAGTAATTAATTTATGACAAAACTTCATGATTGGATTTATAAATCTTAGTCTGTTTCAGAAATTTGAAAATCACACACATGCTACATGTCCTTTGTAGAATCATTTATAACTTGTTTTGAACTGTTTAGATGAAGCAAATAAAGAAACAATAAGTAAAATTAAATTTCCTGAGTTTAAATAATCTGATGTTTTAGTAACACTTGATTATATACATTTTCACACACACAGTTTGTATCTGCATCTAGTGTGTAGTCTCATTTGCATATGCTTAAATATTTGTTTACCAATTGTGTTGCTTTCCTGGGGAGATAAAAAATTAACATCTGCCCTTAAATTCTGACATTTCCACAGCACAAAGAATGACTCATTAACCTCATCTTAATGAGTAGAAATGAATTTATTAGAGATTACTCATAGAGCAATGCAAGACCCTGGACATCTGCATGAGGTTCCCCACCCTCTGTCACCAAACTCATAAATCCTTTGGCTCTCTGCCTTAGAATTGATATAAACTTTGTTTCCTAGCGCCACCTAGTGTGAAACAGCAGAGGTGATCCCAGGCTCTGAAGGTAGTCTGTGTTTGGCCTTATCAGGGCTTCTGGGAGATTCGAAAAAACACTGCTCATTTGGGGAAGGTTAGCTTGTTTCACTGCAGTCAGGCATGTCAGACTAGCCTCATTCAAGCTTGCTGCAAGATGGAGATGGTGAGAATTCAGAGGTCTGGGCTCATTCACCAGCGGATACACAGTTCAGACCCTTCATGGCGGCCACACTTTGGAGGAAGTCCTGCACGCTTGTTAAAGCAAAACATACTTCCTGATTGGCCACAGCGGCTAACATGACCATAACCTGTCTCAGCCTCTGCCACTAGCCCCTATAGACAAGAGTATAGGATTAAGAACCGACACTGTGATGAGGAGTGATAAAGAAATTGTTAGTACATTTCCAGGGTTTGATGATCTTGTCAATATGGTATTAGAAGATGTCACAGTTTGAAATTACAACAGAGGAAGAAGGATACAAAATTAGACTAGATTTTTAATAAATGGAAATAATGCAACAATGTTGTTTCCTGGAGGGAAGGGCCTGGAGTAACAATTGGATTTCCTTGAGTTATGTTAGATTCTGGCTCCTCCCCTTGACTTTTAATACTTATATTGTATAAAACAAACTTTTGTTAAAGGGAAATACTTTGAAGATATATACCCACTTTTCTATGCTAATCGTGATTATTTTGTAATAAGAGTTTTTTATAGACTAAAAAAATGAAGATATTTTGATAAAAACAAAACAACACAAAAAACTGTCAGACATTTGAGGTGTCAAGAGACAAAGTTTTTGGTTTTAAATTTTGTAATGTTTCTCCTTGAAGACACAAAGTGTTAAATAAAAGATTCTACAATTCAAGGAAGAACCAGGCAGGAATATTCAGCCACCCCCTACTCCCCCACACTGCCAACAAAGAAGCAGGTTCCCCAGCTCTCCGTTGTGACTATTGGTGTCAGGTCACATTGATAAACACATTTTATTGACAGCTAAGCCGCAGCTGGTAACCTGACACAAAACCTAGTTGGCTAATGTGTTTTTATAGTGGAAAAAAATAGGTAGTTGGCACTTTACAACCTAATGACAAGTAAGTTTCCCTTCTGCAAGAGACTAACTTTGGGACATTTAAAATGATGAACCCTTAATCACCTTAAAGTTCAGTTTTCAGAAGTTTACTGTTACAATTGTGTTCAATTATCAGTAACACAAACGGTGTAAACTTGTCAATAAACTTCTTTTTTTTATTGTTTTTTTCCCATTGTGTAAAGTATATTTCTCCCAAACCACTGGCTCGAGTTGCATGAAAGTGGACTTTAAAGTCTCCATTTCTGAACACTTATTGTTCCTTGGGACTTACTAAAAATCTGACACCTACTGCAGAGTCAGGAGTCTCTTGATGACACCACACTGTGTTTGCACTAAAATGACCACAGCTATGCAGGCTGCACAGATCGCTTTGTGAGACCCCAGCACAGAAGAGGCCTCAGAACATTTCTTGGAAGGAAAATTGATACTGAGAATTCTGTTCTCAACTATTTTCCCTGCGAGTGAGCCAGTATCATACTGAAGCAACAAAACTCTTGGCCACTGTCCAGGTTGCTTGTACTTTGCACCTGAAAAACCCCAGAGGACAAGATGGGAGGCACTGAGAAGTTAGATTAATGGCTCTGGCCATGGGCCTGGAAGGGAGGGCCACAGAAGCTTGTTCCAGAAGGGAAGCTGGGTGGCCTGGGGAAAGAGACTGGCAGGGATACCCTTGGAACAAGTACACAACCTTGCAAGCCTCAAGTGTCACTGTGGCAGGTGGATGAGCAGTGGAGAGTAATCTCACTTTGTCATTCATTTTAAAGACTAAAAAATTATTTGTGCATGTGCATCAGCGCTTATGGAGTCCAAAATAGGCTGTTGGATCCTCTGGGGCTGGATTCACAGGTGTGAGCTGCCTGGTTATGGTGCTGGGAGCAGTGCTCTGATCCTCTGCAATAGCAGCAAGGGCTCTGAGCCTTCTGTTCAGCCACCCTTCTTATTATTGTATATCAGTTTCTTAACATGAGAATCCCACCTCCATATGGAATGATGGAACTAAATGTTGCAGTTGCAAAATTTTGCCAAGAACAAATGATTTGTGCATATGCGATGGCCAAGATTAATTCAAATGTGGACTGATTCTGAGGTGTTTCTGCAGTGTGTACCATGTGACATCCTCACACCTGTGGTTCTGAGCACACAGCCTGAGTACTTTTGCACTGCAAGAGCCCAGTGATGCACCTGAAACACCTTGGCTCATAGTTGAGGCTATTGTTTGCTGTGATGACAACATTTTCCCTGTACATATGAGACCTTCTGCTCCTGTAGAAACAATGACAGCTTCACTATGGATTATAAAGATTTAAATATTTTCTCATTTTTGTTCTTCACCGTGTAAGAATCAAGTTAGCATGCATCTGCATTGTATTGTGGGAGAACATTTGGGTCTACAAGTGTGTGTTTTGAATTGCTGACTTGAGTTACATAAAGAGCTGATAAGTGAATTTTTTCTTGGGATTAGGACAGAATTTCCAACGTCTTCTGGAATGTGTGCTGCACATTTGTGTAAAGCATGAGAAATGCAAAATATCAATCAACTCTGAGAGACACTGGAGCTTCTCTATGTCAACAGCATCAAATATTCAACCAATATTTAATGCCTCATGCAAAAAATAAACAAATAATCCATCTCATCAGTTTTCAAATTTGCTGTCATCTTTAACAAATGCTAAATTATATTACAACAGTTGTTTTGATTTATATTCAGTAGAATTATTTGATTTATGTTCACATATATCTACATAACTAGATTTATGTAAAAATTATTTGGGAAAAGGAATTGAAGGTAGAAAAAGTTTGAGAAGCCCCTTTCCTTTCCTGTTCATAAGACATTTGCTTTCCAGGGAAAGTATCCTCCCATTGTCTCCATTCCCATGCTCCCCAGTCCTGCTTGTATCATCGAGGGTCAGGTGGGCTTGAGGTTGGCCACTCAGGCCATAAGAGCAGTTTGGACAAGGCCTGAATAGATTTGCTGCCTCCACCAAATGTTTCCTGAGATGCTCACCCCACATGAACATCTGGCTGGGGAAGGATAACAGGGAACATCTGGGTTCCCAAGTTGTCCTGGAAACTGCCATCATAAAGGCAATTCAGATGGCTACTGGCTTATAGATGGAGAAACTTAGAGCCAAGAGAAGCTCAAGCAGAGCCAGGACTCAAAGGAGAGTGCTCAGCCCTCAGATGTCAGGATCACACAGAGACCCTGTGCTACTTGTCAAGGAGGTCCATGATCAGGTGAGGATGGGTCTCGTTCAGAGCTCGGTAGACTTGGTCTTTGCAGGCCCTGGTCCAGGACCGGCTGTGGCTCAAGAGCTTCCTCATCTTGTCTTGGGTGGTGGCTTCAGCCCGCACTGCCTCATACTCCTGTTCACTCAGCACCAGACTATGCAGCTTGTCCAAGAGAGGGTCCACAGATGTCACTCGAGTCACCAGCTGCTCCCGATACTGGTCCAGGAAGTGTAGTGAGGCAGGAGCATCTAGGGGTGAAGATGAGACTGACTCTCAGAATAGAAAGGCTTCTCCAGGTCTCCCACTGGCTGCCCACTTCTTGCTCTATTCATATACCTCATCTGTACTCCTGACTCTTTCCTTCATCTGGAAGGTCATTTGAAAAATATCTTTATCTTCTTGAAGCCAGTCACTAGTCTGACAACTAACCTGACTGGGGGTAGGGTTGTTCATCCTGGGGTGTTCAGGTTGGGAGTTGGTGGAGTTATTGTCAATATGGGAAACAGCCAGGGGACATGAGAGGAACCCTGCCCTGGCATGCACCTGTCCTGGTGAGGTTTGCAAAGTGAGGCTCCGTCCTTTCCCACTGCCCTTCTCTTGAGGGTTAGATGATCTACCAGCAGAATACGATTGGCTTCTCTGGCCTTTCATACCCATTACTGACCTTTCTGGGCTGCAGGGATCATGAGTGGTGCAGGTCTGAGGTCTCCTGGAAGAAAGGAGAGATGAGTATCTGTAATGATGCCTGTCACCAACACTCGGTGCTCTCTGTGAAACTCCTAACCATGCCTGACATTTGAGAATGATACAATATGAAAATCTGGTATAATCTGGAAGATGAACATTTCCTTACTAACATAGGGAACATTTCCTTACTAACTAGGCGCCAGGTATATCATCATAGAGAGAGAAGACATGTAAATGAGCAATAGGCATTTTCCACACATGATCACAGCCTCAATTTTATCCTAGACTGAATTCCCTTGGAGGACTAACCAAGTCCCTTGCTGGCTTAAATTATTTGATATTTGATTCTGAGTGGAAAACTACTTTCTTGTCCTTGTTTGACCTGTACACTTACATGCCACAAACATGTGTTCTTGATTTGATGGCAGAATCAAGATGAAGCAAGACTGAGATCATGGGAACAGTGATTTGATTTTAGTAACAAGGTTAATAAATTTCAGCTCATGAATAAGCCCCAAGGGTTTGAGAAGACTCTAAATTCATTGTGCTCTAACAATTTAGGGAAGTCATTCCAAGGACTCAGTTTGTAGTATTGGTAGCCCTGGTTCCATTTGTATGAAGGGAAGATGGCATTGCTTATACGCCATGCTAGCTGGACTATCATGGTGCATTCTGACTTGTAGATAAACTGAAGCATCTAATGAGAAAATGCCTGAGTGATCATGAATTTAAAAGCCAAGATGTAAGATTGTGGAACAAGAGGACCATGACTATAATCTTCTGGTTTCTGAATACTTTCCCACATGGAAGGGGAACAGATCTTAATGAGCCCCAAAGAACAGAATTAAGAAAAACACGTGGAAAGGTTGTCTTAACATAAAGAAAAATAGCAACATTGCTCTCATCAACTAAGGAGCACATTATGAGATGTATATGAACATCATTTAACTTTTTCAAATATCCTACAAGCTATTCATTCTGATCTTCAGTTTGCAGGTGAGGAAGGCCATACTCAGATCAGTTAAGTTACTTTCCAAGATTGCCTGAGTGCTGGAGTGAGATTCAAACCCTGGCTGGATGCTGGGGCAGGTCAAGTCACCTGTGGCTCACTCAGGTCAAGGCTGAGCAAAGTCTGTTCTTGGACCACATGTGGAGCCTGTTTGTAGATGCTCAGGAGCAGGAACCACTGCTGTTTGAGAGCTGACAAGGGCTGGGAATCTCCAGAGGAACTGATTAGGGGAGCTTGGTTTTAGCCTTGTGTGTGCCGGACTAAGACTGTATTGTTGACTGAAATTATGAAATGTCACTATTTGTGTTTTCTTGTCCATGTCCATATGGATGACTTACAATAGCCAATAAATAGATAAAAAATAAACACAGATAAACAAATAAATAAAATAAATTCCGGACAGAAAACATAACCATGGAAACGAAAGAACTCTACGACAAAAACTTTAAGACATACAAAAACTTTAAATACATAGATGAAGGCCTTAAAGATGGAAACACACCCCTCCCTGCAATGCAATGTTGTGAAAATAGCCACCCTATTAAAAGCACTCTACAGATTCAGTGAAGTCCCTGTCATGATTCCAGAGACATTCTTTACAAAAAGCGGGGAAAAAGTCCTGAAACACATGTGGAACCACGAGAGACAATAGCCAAGGCAATTCTGAATAAAAACACTATTATGAGAAACATCAGCACATTTTATTTCAAATTAATGCTTCTGCATGGTAATTGTAACAGCATGGTGAGCACACAAAACCCCACGTCACTGGAATAGAATAGAGGACTTAGATAAAAGTCCTCACAACCACAGCTACCTGGCTTTTGACAAAGAAGCCAACAGTATACTCTGGAGAAAAGACAGCCTGTTCAACAAATGATACTGGAAGACCTACATAGCAAAACTTTAAAAGATAGACTGGTTGCCTATACCTCTCCTTTAAAAAGCCAAATCCAAATGACCAAAACCTCAATGTGAGACCCAGTACCCTGAACCAGGTAGAGGAAAAAGTATGGAGAATATGTCAATACAGCAGCACAAGTCAGGGTTGTGTGAATTCCTGATAGCACAGGAAGTAAATACAAGAGTTGATAAATCAGATCTCAGGACACTAAAATGTTCTGCAGAGCAAAGGAAACGTAATAGAGTGAAGATGCAGCCAAGAATGAGAGAAAACTATTTTCCAGCTAACATCTGACAGAAGATTAGGAACTAGCATATACACAGAACTCAAAAACTTAAATTCCAAGGAGATAACTCAACAACATGGTGAGCCATATGTAGGCGGAACCAGAGAATTCTTAAAGGAAAAAAAGGTTAGGAAACACTTAGTTTTCTAGTGCCAGTTAAATTTCTCACGATTCCATCTCATCCCTTGAGAATATCTAATATCTAGTACACAAAGCTGGAGTGGATGTAGGGAAAGTGGAACACGTACACACTTCCTGTGGGAGTACAAACTAGTGAAGTCACTGTGGAAATCAATCTGCAGGCTTCTTGAGAACTAGAACTAGAACTTCTATATAACCCAGCCTTACCATTCCCAGGAATATATCTAAGGGAATTTATATCCAACTATGCACAGCATGCTCTTTCAATCATGTACTGCTCACAGTAGCTAGGAAATACAATCAGCCTAGACATCCATCAACCAATGATTATATAATGAATGTGTGGCACACCTACACCATGGGGTTTTATTCAGGTGTGAAGAAAATGACATTCTGAAATGTAAGTATACAAATTAGAAAAAAATATTGAGCAAGATAACCAGGGCCCAGAAAGAAAACACTGTGTCTATCACATCAGTTTCTGTCCTGGAGTCTTTAGTTTTGTGGTGTTAACATGGTGTGCCCCTACCAGAACACTAGAAATGGGGCCTTAGGGATAAAAGGAGGACAGAAGTGTCATGATAAAATGAGGGTAGAGAGGGAATATTGGAGGCAGAAATGTTCAAACAGGAAGTGGGGGGGGGGATGGAGGAGACGAGGGAGTGGGTGGGATGTTGTATCAAAAATGAAGACAGTATTTAAAAGTCACAAGGAAAACTATATTTGGTAGTCCAATATTAAAAAACACAAAAGACTTTGAATCCAAGACACCCCATGATGCTTGAAACGGGAGGTCTTAGCAGTAGTGAGTTTCAAAACAAAGACCCAGTTTCCAGGTGTGGGATATCTCCATAGGAGCTGTTGGGCAGGGAGGCCCTGGAGCTTCCCAAGACAACACGAAAGCATTTCATCCTTCTTCATTCCTCATCAGAACTAGTGGATTAGACATTATGGTTGAAGACCCCCAGACATCATGGATGCGTGGTATAGATAACTCAAGCTGGAACTGAGTTGGAAGCTTCCTTCCTGTTGTTAAAGTTTCATACCATTATGTAGGCTGCAGAGGAAGAAAGGCATCAACAATAGTCTAACCCAGCTCTGTACTCTATATTCTTCAAACCAACTTGTCAGCAAGATGGTCCCATTGCTGCAATAGTGGTACAGCTGTGGTGGGAGCAACCTGTAGTTCTAATTAAATTTCAGTCCCATGTCTCAAGATAGACTCCATCACTAGCACTGTAAAGTTAGTAAAGCAAGCAAACCCATATCTGTGGAGGTCTTAGTCCCTTGAGAGAAGCTATTGCTGCTTAGCTAAATGGACATAGTATCAATGCCCTTCTAATAACCAATGTTTATCCTGCAGACAAAGACTGCTTTCAGCCTTCTCCAGAAAAGCCTCTCTGCTGTGAACGGAGGTGAATGCAGATATCTATAGGTGTTCAGGATAGTGAGAATAAGGGATGGTTGAGTACTCATCCTTATGAGTAGATATTTATACCACACCCTTGAGGCTGTAGGAACATTGTGGAAGAGGAAGTGGAAAGCATGTAGCAACAGAAGATATGGAGAAGGGTTGTGAAATGTTGTCTTCTAAGCATGACATGACCATAGCCATCATGAACTCATAGCACTTGCACCTACCGTCTCTGGACCTACACAAGCAGAGCCTGTCAATCACTCAACTAGACATGGGGAAGCAGCTCACATGGACAGTGACACTTACTGCTAAAACACTGGCAAATTTTATAGGGACAAGGGAGGTATACATTCCATCTGTATGCGTCTTGGTTTTACTAGATAGTGCTAGATTTTACTGGATAGTGTAAAGCCCTTGGGCACACAGATGTTCCCAGGTAAACTCTGTGGGACACAAAGCAAAACTTCATGAATGTGGGAAAGAGATTTGTATTAAAGAAGAGGGGCTGGCAGGAGTAGGAGGGAGCTAAGAAGGCGTGTTTAAGGTGGAGTTACTACAATGCATTGCAGTGTGCATAAAATTGTCAAAACACAAAATTTACTACTAAAAATTATGCATGGATTCCAGATTGAGTATCTCATGTTGGCAAAATCCTTTCATTTTAGACCTGAGATAATATGTGAACTGGAGCCAGATGCTTTTGTGCTTCTCAAAATCTGTCACTTCAAGGGTAGTGGGGGGTAGAAATCAGGATTCAGGACTGAGAAAATGGCTCTTATAGTATGTGGTGATTTGGATATGATGTATTCTCTGATAATGATCATGTGTTGAAAGATGAGTACTGCAGCTGTAATCAGTCCCGGGGACTATGATTTTATGAATGGATCTATACACTAATGAAATCATAATTGTGAGTAGTGAGAATGATAGTGAAAAAACCATTGAAGATTGTTCAGCTGGAGGAAGCAGGTCACCAGGGGCATTTTCTGGAATAGAATATCTTGCAAGAATTTGTTCCTTCTTCCTCTTTTTCCTCTTCTTTTTCTCCCACTGCCCTTTTCTCCCTCTCACTTCCTCCCTCTCCTTTCTCTGATTTGGAGCTGCCAGGTGAACAGCCTCCTCTCTCACAAGCTCCCCTTCCATGATACTCTGTTTTGCCTCTGGCTCAAAGAGATGGAGGCAGCTGACCATGGTCTGAAACTTGGTTCTAAGTTCATGAATCAAAACAAAACTTTCTCCCTTTAAAGTTGTTTTTCTCATGTATTTTGTCACTATATTGGGAAAAGCTTACTAACACAGCATCAGATTTTAAACTGTGGTCAGACCACTTGTTATGGTGGATCCAGCAAAATCCACGTAACTAATCTATTTCGTGACACCAGGAATTAATGACAATACACCTTTCCCCACTCATTGCCTTTCTTCTGCCTTTTGGGTATCTGGACCTGCAGTAATTTTACCTGGTTTCAGCAAGGCTTCCCATATGAGATTCTTATGCTTCTTGTCTAAGATTTGCAGCTTAATCCTTGAATCCATATGGCCAACGTAGATTTCAGAGAAGAGCTGGGATTCCCTGGGGCTCCTGTAGCATAATACCAGTTCCTGAAAAGAGAGAGAGAGAGAGAAAGAGAGAGAGAGAGAGAGAGAGAGAGAGAGAGAGAGAGAGAGAGAGAGAGAGAGGTCCTAAAAGAATCCGCTACTCATCCTGGGAAGGAGAGCTGTCCCCAACCCCATATTTTCTTGATCTTGCTCATCACATTAGACTTTGTCTATCTTGTGCTCCAAGGTAACCCACTGCTTTGAACACATCTTTATTCTGAAGATTGGGGACCTAGCTAGAACCCCCATCATGCTGGTTTTTTTTCTCATCACTTTGACAAAAACCTGACAGGAAGCAAGTCAAGGAAGGGTTTGTGTTGTTGCTTAGTTTTATGGTGTGGAATTCATGTAATCTGGAGCTCCAGTCTTGGTGGCTGGAGCTTGTGGCATGGCTCTTAATATCTTAGAGGATCAAGAATTAGCAAGTCTGATATGGGGAGCAGGGCAGCAGGGAGTGACTAGAAGCCTCAAAACCTGTCATTCATGACTTGCTTCTGATAGCCAGGCCTCATGTCTTTTGTTTCCACAAACTTCCAAAGTATTACCACTATCTGGGGACCAAGTGTTTACATATTTATACCCACAGAAGACATTTCAGATTCAAACCTTAACACCCATGGATAGTGAGAGAGCTCAGCCTGAAAGTCCTGCTCACACAGCCTAAGTCAGGCCTTGCTCTCTAAACCATGTTGTTCTGGACCCTTCTCTGTGCTGCACTGAATCAAACTCCTCATTTCTACAAGCCTTCTATATTCATGTGTAGTCGTTTAATTTGCTATCTACTGAACTTTGATGTATTTGTGTTCATCCTAGTCCCAATTTCTTTCTATCCAGTTTCAGCTTGCTACAAAGCCTTGTTACCTACCCCATAGGTTTCCCCAAGCCTGTCATATGACCTTGAAGGGTAGCGAACACCTGGATGCTTACCGTTGGCATGATTTCCAGTTTCTCAGAACCAGAAATGATGTAGCGTGAGCCAATGTAAAATGAGTCTTGTGGGGGTGGCTTATTTATTCGCATGAATTGGAACTTCATTTCTTCATCATCAATGGCCTAGGGAACATTACAGAATTATTATCTAGACTTCTGGGCTATAACATCTGGTCTGAATAAGGTGATATGGTCGTTTGGTACATTTGTCTGGGATGGGATGGTGACTCCTCCTGGGAACCCTTCTGCCTTGTGTTCTGCCATATAGACTGTTGAATTTTTGGCTTCAGTCATGTTCACTGTGGAAACAGGATCTCTGCCAGAGAAGAAGAGAGTTGTCCTTCTGATGGGTGGAAAGAGGCTATAGGAGGCTGTGCAGAGGTTTGCAAAAAGTGCAATAAAGGCAGTTGTAGGAGACTCTGGTATGGGGGGCAGAGAGAATGCACAATCATAAACATCATGGTTCCCCTTATTGAACTGTATCCCCACTACCAGTCAAGAAGCTCTCCAAGGGGCTCACTAGCTGCATCTCAGGTTTTCTGTCTGCCCACCCTGGCCCCACTTTTGTGGTCCTCAGTGTCACCTTCCGAATGGTGCAGTCATTGGGGATCAGGTAGAGATGAAGGGTGACGTCCTTGAGATTGAGGTGATAGTAGATCAGTGTGATGGAAGTGATGGGAACAAAGTGTCGGATAGCAGGGATCATTCTCACTAGAACTCCCATTGGGGAGAAGCTTGGGTTTTTCAGTACTGCGAAATGCTGCTCCACCCTGGCTGGAGTTTCTAGGACCATACCATGTTCTTGAAAGTGAGCCACACAGAACAAAGAGATGTCCACTTGTCCCTCTGTGAAAGAACAGATTCAAAGATGTAGATTTAGTGTTTCCATTGAGCCACATTTGTCTAGGAAATAGTACTCCACAATTTAGGATGATTGTGGTGGTTTGAGTGAGAATGGCCTCCATGGTAGCACTAACTCTAATTGGTCTTAGTAATAAAAACCCAGAGTCAGATATAGGGGTTAATGCTGAAAGATCAGAGAAGCAGAGAAGCCAGCCACTTTTTTTTTTTTTTTGGTTTTTCGAGACAGGGTTTCTCTGTGTAGCTTTGGAGTCTATCCTGGCACTCGTTCTGGAGACCAGGCTGGCCTCGAACTCACAGAGATCCATCTACCTCTGCCTCCTGAGTGCTGGGATTAAAGGCGTGTGCCACCAATGCCCAGCTCAGCCACTAGTTCTGAGGATCTGTCTACCAAATCCTCAGACCGAAAGGGTGATCCTGTCTCTATGAATCTTTAGACTGAATGCTGTCTCTATGAAACCAGACTGAATTCTCTGAGCTCCTGTCTCCTCCTGCTTTATATTCCTCTCTCTGCCCAGCCATATTACTTCCTGTCTCCATGTCCCTAGTGCTGGGATTGAAGGGGTGAGCCATCACCACTTGGTTCTGTTTCTCTTTTAGACTGATTCAATCTTGAATAGCCCAGGGTGGCCTTGAACTCACAAATATCCATCTGCCTCTGCCTCCCAAATGCTGGGATTAAAGGTGTTTACCACCACTGCCTGGCCTCTATGGCTAACTAGTGTGGTTATCTCTGCACTATGATCTTCAGGCAAGCTTTATTTGTTAGATCACAAACAAAATATCACCACACTCCATAATTAGTGGAATTGTTTGGGAAGGAGTAGGAGGTATGCCCTTATTGGAGTAGGTGTGTCACTGGGGTGGGCTTGGAAGTTTTAAAGTTTGTCCTGTTTCCAGTTTCCTTTCTCTCCCTCCTCCTTGCAGATAAGGATGAGAGCTCTCAGCTATTGCTCCAGTGCCGTGCCTGCTTGCCTGCTTTCTTCCATGCTCCCTGCCATGATGGTCATGGACTCTAACTCCCTAACTGTAATCATCCCCAAATCTTTCTCCTATAAGTTGTCTTTGTCATGATGCCTTTTTAGATTTATTTATCTTTTGATGTTTATGAGAAAAAAATGAGCAAAAACACATGAGTTTTATTAATTAATCCCCACTGAGAACACAGCAGAACAGCTGACCATTTCCTTACCATCAATTCACAGGGGAGGTGAATGTGACCTGTTGTCAGTGGTGACTCATGCCAACTTCCCCTCATTGGAGCAGCCTTGTCTTTGTCCCTGGCTAGCTACTGGGAGAACATTCGCGGAGGAGTGGAGGGTCTTGTTGGTCTCATCCATAGATGCTATAAAGAACACAGCCTCAAGGCCAGAAATTGGACAACCAGTAGGTTCTCTGAGGTGCTGCCATCACCAGCTTCAGTGTCTTGGGGTTGGCAGTGTCCACAAATGTGCTTGTTGCAGGATGGAGTTTGCTGTTTTGAAAGAGACCGGAGAGTACCCACCTTTGTTCACTGAAGACAAACTGGATGCATCAATGGAATTGCCAATGTCAAATGGGAGCTTGATGAAATCTAAAATCACCTGGATACAGGCCTCAGGGCACGATAGAAGGAGATTATCTTGATTGGGTCAATGACTTGGAGGACCTGCTCTCTGTGGGATCCATGCACTAGGATCCAGGCTGTCTAATGTGGAGAAGGTCACATGGGCACATCATTTAGTGGTTTAGCTCCCTCTGTTGACACAAGTTTACCAGGCACCACTAGCTCTATGTCCTCAGACTTCCATGTCATGATAAAAAATATATATATATTTTAACTGTGAGGCAGAGTCAATCTTTCCTCTAAGTTTCTTTGGTCAGGTATTTTGCTTGAGATACAAGGAAATGAACGTGCACAGAAAATTGATAGTAGTTGAGTAGCTGCTGTAAAAAAAAAAAACCTGATCATGTGGTTCTTAGGCCTTTGGAACTGTTTTGTGGCTGGGATGTAGAAGAGTTTTGTACTTAGGACTAAGAAAGCGCTTCCATGTTGAGAGTAGAGATTATGGGGACATTCCGGTGGAAGCAGGAAGACAAGAATGCTGAGAGTGACAGCAGAGGCAGTTCATGACACCCCCATAGAGTACACCAGGTTTCTATTGGGAACCTAAAAGGATCCACTCATGCGATGGTTTGGCTAAGAATCTACTTTCATTGTGTGAATTCCCTGAATGTGAATGAAGATGAATTTAAAGATAAAGGACTAATTAGGCAGGAGAAATTTCAAAACAGGAAATAGTCTGATTAAAAAAAAAATCAGCTGTAATTAATTGTTAAAGAGCTCGGCATCACTAGAGGGAAAGCTGCACTGCACTGTGGCAATAGGAAAGGTGTCCCAAGAGCAAAATAATCACTCTTCATAGCCTTCATTTTGTGAAGACCCAAACTGAGTTAAAGGCAGAAAGCCTTAAGTGATGGTGTTCCCTGTTCCACAGATATGAACACCCAAGGAAGTGTTTCTCCACGGTCAGCACATCTTACAGCGGCTGTCCAGGGCAGAAGGGCCAGGCCACATCTCAAGCTGTCAACAGAACTTGGCAGTGCCATCCCTATAGTTTTTCAGGCATGACAGATGCTAGATTGATGGGTCACTGAGTTATGCTGCACAGTTGCAGGTAGCAGCTGAGGTCAGGCAATGTGCCTGAGTCAAAGATCCTGCAAGGACGTCCTGAGAGGTCATCTGTGAACCTTTGAAAGTATAGCCTAAGTTGGAATGGACATTCTAGGATATTGGAGAAGACAGACCCCCTTTCTTTTTCTGCTGAAGAAGGTTTTAGGCAAGGAGTGGGAAGGTAGCCTAAATAGAGGTAATGTGAGCTTCATGTGGTAGAACTGGAGGGGCGGAGCTACCTTTGGAGTCGAGTGAATGACATAATGAACTTCATAGCTGGGCCTGAAGCTGCAGGAGTTGGTATTTATGCTGATGGATTTTTGTCTTGCTGTGGTCTGATTATTCCTTAGAACATCCTGGTTCTTCCATCTTGCCATGGCAATGTCTATTCTGTATCATTGTATGTTGAAAGCAAGTAATTTTTAAGAGCTCACAGTTAAGTCTCTGTTGTGAAGTGGACTTTTAATCTGTTGGAATTATTAAGGACTTTGGGGATCTTTGAAATTGGAGTGTACTCTGCATTATGAGACAAAACTGAAATTTTGGAGATACGAGGAGGAATGTTAAGATTTAAAGTGACGTGCTTGGGTGTCAAGTTGACAATGGGTAGAATGGTGATGTTGAATGTCACTTGTCAGCTTGATGTGATCCCTGCTAACGGAGGCACCACTCTGCCACACACCACTTGCCTGTCCTTTCAGGTCTGAGTTTGCTTCCAACTTGCAACATGACAGACAGTTGCAATGTATCTTGTTCAGCAGAGAGCATTTCTGTTTCTCTTGGGTGATTGCTTTGGAATCAATAATCACCAGGAAACGAGACAGTGAAATTGTTCCTGCACAAAGTGATACAGCTTAGGATTTCCATCAATGGCATGGCAGCTAATAGTTTCACAGAAACCACACAACACTGAAATGTCCTCTTTGTGACAGTTCTGGGCCTTGAAACCCCGGCTTTCCCTGAGTAATCTTCAGCCCCAGCACCAGATCCTGGCACTTACCCATGCTTTGTGCTGTGCCAATTTTCACAGAATCCTTGAAGATGCTGTCCCTCTCCAATGTCCTTCTTGCCTTCTTGCTAGGGTAAGTTTATGCTAGTCAGGACCTTCCCAGGACTTGGGAATGTGTTTGTTTGTGTGTGTGTGTGTGTGTGTGTGTGTGTGTGTGTGTGTGTGTGTGTGTGGTTGGAGCTTTCATTGCTGAAATCAGAAATTTTCTGAGGCATCTAAGATGACTTGGTAAATTTATGCATTTCTTTGCTCCTTTTACTTTTTTTTGGATACAAGGATTCACTATATATCCTTGCTAGAATTCATAATCCTCCTTCCTCAGCCTCCAGAACTTTGAGTTCACAGGTATATGACACCACCTGGCCCTGTGACTGTCCTTTCTATATATGCTGTTCCTTCTGTAAACTGTAAAAGAATCACATACTTTCCATTTTCCATGTTGTAATTTTCTGAATGGAGAGTGGGAGTTAGAAAGAGGAAAGGTGGTGGCCTGCAAGAAAAAGCTTGAGTGGGACAAGTTGTTGGGCAGACCAGGAGCTCTGTGTAGAGCTGTTTGACTGACTTCATTGTACACTATTGGAAGTCACCATTGGGGAGGCAGTGCCTTGAGCTACAGACCCTGACAGAGTTCTTTTCTACTGAGTCCGGCTTCTTTTTTCATCTTCATTTTTTTCCCCTTTGGGCTTGCTATTATACATGGATATTTTTAATCTAAGAGATTCTTAGCTTTTTTTCTTTTCATGGTTCTCCTATCAGCTGGAGAATCCTCTATTCCTGCTTTAGTTTTCTTGACTTCTTCATCTGTCAGATGTGCCCAGTTAAGACCCTTCTTGGACCTACTCCTTATCTTCATCACCATGTACAAACTCCATCTTTTTCTGTGGTGAGCTGGATTATCCTGGTCTCTATGGTGGCCCTATTGTTGTGCTTCTTGGAGCAGGAGAGGAAGTCGGTGTCACTAGTCACTTGTTCAGCCCTTGGTTCCCTTTTTCTTCTTGCTGCCTTTTCCTTTTTAAGGCAGACTCTGGCTGTGGGTAGTCTAGGCTGCTCTTGAATTCTAAATTCTCCCCCCTAAAGCCTCCAGAGAGCTGGGATCACAGGCTGTAGTAATGGCTTTCTTTATGAGATGGCTCACTGGAAACCTTGTACTTACTAAAGTATCTTCGGAAGGAATCTTTGGCGATGACTGAGGATGGGACACTTTATGAGCCCCCCTTTCTTAGGAAGACTCCCTTCTGTGGCTCCAGTTCCTAAATGGAATCTGGTGACATAATTTTCTCCCTGTGCATAGGAGTGTAATGGCTCACAGTGTTGGTAGACCCTCGGAACTAAATGTTTCTTGTTAACTTTATTATTGTCACTTTGCGGCAATCTCTTCAAATTGCTCAATTTATTCTCAGTTCCCTGCTGGGACCCTGAAGGACATGGTGTGTAAAGAGCACTTAATAACCACTAGTTAATATTGCTACTGAGGACATCACTTTCCACTTAGGGACTCCTTTAGGTAAAACAGAAATAAAGTCATAAGGCTGGGAGACACGTGCTTCAAAGAAGACACATTAGAGAAGAAGAGATGACAAACCTTTCAGTGTTCATCTTCATAATCTGCTTTGCCTCAGGGAGGAAGCCATGAGACCTTTCTTCATCACCATCATCCTACAGTCTGCTATGTGACCTATCAAGTCCTCCCATAAGCACCACCCTGCTCCTTATGCTTCCCTTGGTTACCTTGGAGAGCCACAAAATGAGGAAGGTACACAGCAGCCACAGCTCCCTGCTCAGCCTTGATGTCAAACAGAGGCCCAGCCACCATGTGCCTGTGTCGAAAGTGAGTCTGGTCCAGGTATTGGGTCCAGGCACAGAATTCAATCTCGATTGTCACTGCCCTTGTCACCACAAAGCAGAGTCCTATGCTGGGACAGTGGTAGGAACCAGGCACTGGGAATTGAACTCTAGAAGAGGAAGAGGCAGACACCAGTGAACACCAGCTCTGCTCATCTGCTGGGTGCAGACCCAGTGCAGGGCTGGGGACACCATAGACTTCAGCCAGATGACTTTGAGTTCTGGTTCCTCTGCTGTCTGTAGGTAGATCACTAAGTAAGTGATTTAACTCCCAGATCTGTTTCCCCATCTGTACATGGGGTAGCAAGAACGCCATCTCATAGACCTGTGAGTACTGAGTGATCTAGAGCAAACCTACAGGTGACACACACCTGGAGCAGTTAGCTATTCCTGAGATGATGATAAGGGTGATGAAATAGGTGTGTGTGTGTGTGTGTGTGTGTGTGTGTGTGTGTGTGTGTGTGTGTGTGTTGACAGAAAGGTGGACAATTATCAGTTTCTGTTGGAGGAAGTTAAAGTGACAGTTTTCCAGCTGATAGAGTGACTGTGACAGTGTTGGAGGAGGATAGCAGGTTATGAAAGACACCATAATTGTGTATATAATCACTCATTATTCTTGAGACTATAATTCTTAGAGGCCAGAGCTGCTGTATGCATCCTCATGTTCTCAGCTCCTATTGTGTTCTTGGTACACAGTGGCAGTTAGTGAAGCAGGAGTGCAGAGACCATAGGGATTTAAGGGAAACCCAAGAGACAGGAGAAACCAAATATAATGAGTGAGCAGATGCTGTTTACATCATGAATAAAAAGTCCACATTTCAGATAATGAGCAAGGTTGAGCATAGACTGGTTACATGGAATGAAGGACTCATGTCAGCTCTGTTGATGGGGTAATGGTGAGCTGGTCATGGAAGACCAGGTTCTGTCTTAACTACAGGGGTGCATAGTGAAATGTTTGTGGGTGAAGTCACCTGATGTCCTGAACTCACAATACTGTGACAGTGATGACAAGGGAGGAATGTGAGTAATTGAAACAGACTTGGAAGAAATGGTGCTGGAGCTGAGTCATTATTCAGGGAAGTTCTTGTGCTTTCCAGTTTTGTGAATGTTTGAAAATTTTTATGAAAAAACATTTACTATTATAACACTCCAAGCTTCTTTGCCTTAGTTTGCCTCCTGCATTAGTGAGTGGAGGAGGAGACAGAGTAGAGACTAAGTAAAAAAATGTGGATGGTGTGTGGGGTGGGGGGGTGGGGGTGGGGTGGGGGTCATCTTTTCCAGGCAGAGCTTGCTCACCGGTATAGGTTCCTCTCTCTGTCAACCACTTCAGTAGCCACAGGCCCTGCAGGGCCCCAGAAGTCATTTTCAGTTCCCAGTGCTTCCATGTGCTTGTGTCCTGGTGAGACAGGAGAAGACAGATGAAAGGTATTTAGTAGTGCAATTTGTGAGCACCACTCATCTAGAAAAGGCCAGGCAGTGGTCACTCTGTGTTGTCCAGGCTCATCTCCGCAGCTTTCCCCAGTAATTGACTCTTTTCCAGGTTTTCCAGCCTAGGTCTTAGCAGGAAGTGTGTCCATAGTTTTTATCACTGTTCCTCAGGCTACCTGTATGCTTTCAGCTTACATATATATGCATTTTGCTTTATTGTCCTTCCACTGTGCATTTTGAGCAACCATCCACCATAATTCCTGTCCCCAAGCCAGCTGCTGTGTTTTCTTTCTTAATGGTCCACAAATGTTGTTTTTCTTAAGCATGTCTTGAGTGGGTAAGCCAATAAAAGAATGTAACTCAAAAGATGCTTGAGCAGGGATAGGGATCTGAATTCCAGGCTATAGCATCTCAGAATCAGCCAGGGAACCCTGGGTTAGAGCCTGATGTAAGCCAGAGACTTGAGAAAGGAACATCAGCATCCCTCTGTACAAGGAAGGGGGAGAAGAAAGCAGTGTTCCATCTGGGTTCTAGATTTGGAAGGTCTTGCAAGAGATAGTGTTCTTGTGGGTAGAGAGCCCATAGTGTTCCATCTAAGAGAAAGTGGGATAGAAATGATGACTACTTCCAGGACATCTGCTGCAGATAATGTTTTCTGTATATGACAGGGATGGCACACCCATAGAATAGCAACAATATCTCTGCCTCAACAAGACTTGCTCAATGACAACACTAGTTGACATGCTAATGTGGATGGGGAAACATCTGATAATGCCCCAATCATAAATGAAGAGCTTTAAGCAATTAATAGATTGAGGACAGGGACAAAATGAGTCTTCCCTAGGCAAGAGTTCCCTAATAGGTTATTCAATCCCAAGTATGAAACCTGAAAGATATGTACATGACCAACACTAAAAGGACTCTTCAGATTATATATATATATATATATATATATATATATATATACATATATATATGCATACACACATATATTTAAATAATATTTAAGAAAAAGTCATGGATTTAAGAGAGTTTGTTAGCAGGACACAGAAGTTGTTGGTGTGGGCAGATTGCGTGGTGGAGATGATGTAAATATAGTACTCATGTATGAAATTCTAAAAAAAAAAAAAAGAAACAAAAGAAACTGGTCCCAGAATCCTTCCTCCTGCTCATGCTGCCCCAGCTCCTTGCAGGCTTCAATGTTAGGCCACACAGGCACAGGCCACACCAGCCAGAACTGGTGGGTAACTGGCCTACAGGTGGAACTGCCCCATGCCTTACATTTTACATCCTGAGACCCTTCCCACAGCCCACGCCATCCTAGCTGGTTTTGTAGGATACTCTGGTCAGAAAAGGCACAAACAACACCAGCTTGAACATGCTTTATCTGCACAGGTGCAGACCACAGCAATCAGAAGAACAGAGACCCCAGGGCTCCTGCTATACTAAAGGCCAAGTTAACTCCCAACTTGGACAGAAACTCCCAACTACAGCAGAGGTCATGTAAGTCCCCAGAAATTTAGGCCACAAAGACTAGAAAACCAAAGAGGAAACAGAAGCCAAAGAACAAAATACCCATCCAAGAAAGACAATTTCAGAAATCAGGGACTAGAACTAATTATCCCAAGCCCAGATGACCAAATGCCGGTGTAAAAATACAATCAACAACAGCCAGGGCAATATGGCACCACCAAAGCCAGCTATCCTATGACAGCAAGACCTGAATATTCCAACGTGGCCTTAGCACAAGAAAACAACCTTAAACACAACTTTATGAAGATGATAGAGGTCCTTAAAGAGGAAATGAAAAAGTCCCTTAAGGAAATGGAGGAAAAGACAACCAAAAATTAGAGGAAATTAACAAATCCCTCAAAAATGCCAAGAAAGCCAAGAAAAAAACAATCAGGTGAAGGAAACTGTTCATGGCATGAAAATTGAAATAGAAGCAACAAAGAAAACATAAACTGAGGGAATTCAGGAAATGGAAAATCTGGGTAAGTGAACAGGAACTACAGATGCAAGCATTACCAACAGAATACAAGAGATGGAAGAGAGAATCTCAGGCACTGATGATAAAATAGAAGAAATGGATTTATTGTTCAAAGAAAATGTTAAATCTAAAAATACTCTTAGCACAAAACATCCAGAAAATCTGGGACACCATGAAAAGACCAAACTTAAGAATAATAGGAATAGAAGGAGAAGAATCTCAGCACAAAACCCCAGGAACTATAATTAACAAAATAATAGAAGAAAATTTTGCTAACCTAAGCAAGGACATGCCTATGAAGGTACAAGAAGCCCATAGAACATCAAATAAATTCAATCAGAAAAGGAAGTCCCCGTGTCACATAATAATCAAAACACAAAACAATCAGAACAAAGAAAGAATATTAAAAGCTCCAAGGGAAAAGATCAAAAACATACCAAGGCAGACATATAAGAATTACACCTGACTTCTCAACAGAGATTCCAAAAGCCAGAAGGGCCTGGACAGATGTCTTGCAGACTTTGAGAGACCATGGATACCAACCAAGACTAATATACCCAGCAAAACTGTCAATCACTATAGATGGATGAAACAAGATATTAAACAATATCTATACAGCAATCCAGCCCTACAGAAGGCACTAGAAGGAAAACTCCAATCCGAGGAAGTTAAATACACCCATGAAAACCCAGGCAATAGATAATGTCACACCAAAAAACCTAAAGAAGAGAAACACCCACACCCACACCCCTCCCACACACCACTGCTACCACCACCACTACCACCACAGCCACCACCAGCACCACCACCACCACCAACAGCAACAACATAATAACAGGAGTTAACAATTGGTGGTCATTAATATCTCTCAATATCAATGGACATAATTTGCCAATAAAAAGACGCAGGCTAACAGAATGAATATGAAAACAGGATCCATCTTTGTGCTGCATACAAGAAACACAACTCAACATCAAAGATAGACATTAACATGTAGCTGTCCTAATATCAAACAAAATACACTTCAAACCAAAATTATCAAAAGAGATGGAGAAAGAAATTTCATACTTATTAAAGAAAAAAATCTACCAGGATGACATCTCAATTTTGAACAACTATGCCCCCAATGCCAGGGCATTTACATTTGTAAAACAAAAACATTGCTGAAGCTTAAATCACTTATCAAACTCCACTCTTTTTTTTAAGATTTTATTTATTTATTATGTATACAACATTCTGCTTCCATGTATATCTGCACACCAGAAGAGGGCACCAGATCTCGTAATGGATGGTTGTGAGCCACCATGTGGTTGCTGGGAATTGAACTCAGGACCTCTGGAAGAGCAGTCAGTGCTCTTAACCTTTGAGCCATCTCTCCAGCCCCTCAAATTCCACTCTTTATATATCCAAAATATATAAAGAACTCAAGAAACTATATATCAACAGACTAAATAATCCAATTAAAAATGGGACACAGATGTAGACAGAGAATTCTCAACAGAGGACTCTCAAGTGGCTGAGAAACAAAGATATCCTTAGCCATCAGGGAAACAAAAATCAAGATGACACCGAGATTCCCTTTTATTCCTGTTAGAATGGCTAAGATCAAAGACACAATTGACAGTTTATGTTGGAGAGGATGTGGAACAAGGGGAGTCCTCCTCCACTGCTGGTGGGAGTGCAAACTGGTACAGCCATTTTGGAAATCAGTATGGTGGTTTCTCAGAAACTGAGAATCAATCTACCTCAAGACCCAGCTATACCACTCTTGGGCATATACCTTAAGGACACGCCACCATACCACAAGGACACTTTATCAACAATGTTCATAGTAGCTTTATTCACAGTAGTCAGAAACTGGAAACAATCTAGATGTCCTTCAAAAGAATGAATAAAGAAAATGTGGTACAATTACCCAGTGGAATATTACACAGCTGCTAAAAACAGTCATCAGGAAACTTGCTGGCAAACGATGGAACTAAAAAAAAGACAATCCTGAGTGATCTAATCCAGACCCAGGAAGACATATATAGTATGTACTCACTTGTAAGTGAATATTAGCTGCAAAGTAAAGGAGAACCATGCTACAACCCAAAGACCCAGAGAAACAAAATAATAAGGAGGGCTCAAGTTGGGGGGCGTGTATCAATCTTCCTGTGAAGGGGAAATAGAATGCACATTGCTAGTGGGTGGCAGGAGGTACCTGTAAGGGGGATAGGAATGGGAACAGGAGGAATAAGTTGGGAGAAAGATGGAGGAAGACAGTACTGGGAGAGACAACTGGAATCTGGTGACTTGTCTGGGATGACCTAGAAACCTAAAGCAACTCCATGAGGGTGACATTAGCTAAGACTCCTAGCAACAGGGGATAGGAGCCTGAATCAGCCATCTCTTGTAACCAAGCAAGACTTCCAGTGAAGGGCCTGGGACACCAAGCCAGCCACAAACCCTTTGACTTACAATTTGTCCTGCCTACAAGCTGTGTTGGAGTAAAAATGGTACAGAAACATCGGGAGTGATCAACTAATGACTGGCACAACTGGAGACCTGTACCCTGAAAGGGAGCTCCCTACTGAGGGCCAAGAACCAGAAGTGGGATACCCCAAAGACCTAGGATAGGACCAAACACAAATGGCAAAAATGCCAATAAAATTATTCCTAATGATATAGTTTTGTGCCTAGCCCAACTGTGATCAGAGAGGCTTCATCTAGCAACTTATGGGAACAGATGCAGAGAACCACAGCCAAACATTAGACCAAGCTCAGGGAATCCTGCAGAAGAAGAGGAGGAAGGATTGTAAGACCCACAAAGAAACTCAAAGAACCAACTATCCTGGGTCCATAGAGGCTCACAGAGACTGAACAGACAACTAGGGAGCCTGCATGGGGCTGTACTAGGCCATTTCTCTCTATATAACAGCTGTGTAACTTGGTCTTTGTGTGAGATTCCTAACCGTGAGAGCAGGGTCTGTCTTTGACTTGGTTGGCTGCTGTTGGAACCCATTCCTCCTACCAAATTGCCTCATCTAGCCCTACTAAAAAAGAGGTGCCTAGTCTCACTGCAACTTGATATACTATGACTGTCTGATATCCATGGGACGCCTGCCTATATGTAACTGAAGAGAAACAGTGGAGGAGGAGCAAACAGAGTGGTGGAAGGGAAAAGATGGGGGTAAGGAACTTTGAAGAGAGGAGCCAGGAGAAACTTTGGTTGGAATGTAAAAAGAAACAAATAAATAAAAAGAAAGAAATAAAATGATTTTATATAAAAAGAGAGAAATGATGATGAAGATTCTCCTTCATCCTATAGTATAGACTCATGAAGTTCTGGGTCTGAACCCTTCACATACCTGACTGTAGTCTCTGATGCTTGAATGAAGTCAGGCTATCACCCATTTCTTCTCCATCTGGGTTCTTAGTAGGGACCATCACATGGGGCTTCCTAGACACAGATTTTTTTTTTCCCTCAGATGTCAGGAGAAACAGGAAAACAGGACTGTGTACATGATATTCTGACATAAAATCCAACTCATCTGAATTTGAACTCAGTCCCATGCTGCTTCCCTAAAACAGAACTCCGTGAAGGCCCCTGTCTTCCTGGACATCAATGTTGCCTCAACAAGTTCATCTCAACTTTTTCTTTGCTTTAATTTGAATGTGCTCCCCAATGTTTACTCACTAGAAAGTTAACCCCCAATGTCACAGTGCTGATAGGATGCAGGATAAGACTCAATGAGGTCATGAATGTTCTGCTTTCATGAAGGGATTAATGTCATCATCACAGGAGTGGATTCCTGTGGCCCGACAGGACTCGTCATTAAAGACTGCTGGGCTTCACACTCTCAGCCTTCCCTGCTGCCCAATCAGATGGAACAGGAAGATGGGCTTCTCTAGAAGCAGGATCCCTGCCTTGGCCCTTCCCTGTACCCAGAAAGAAATAATCTCAATTCTTTTTATTAAGTGTCTACTGTCAATGTGTTATAGCTGCACAAAATAAATAATCACTCACCCTAAATTCCAATCACCTATACAGTACCTTGTAATTTCTAATTTCTCTACTTTCTGTTCTATACTCTCTCCCTCTGCAGATTTTATCCTTGTCCCAGAATGGAGCAAGCAGTGTCTTGAATCACTGCAGCATCCTCTGACCATAAAAAATGGGTGGAGATGCCCTTCATGGCTAAGGTGATGGAATGCCTCTCATTTCCTCTGGGGAGAAACAGAAAGTTCATAGTTCTTTCTGTGACTCCTATCATCCGCCAGGCCCTCCTGTGTCACCCTTTCCTGCTCAAATCTATACTAGTGGCTCTCAAATCATTGTGTTAAAATGTCACTTGGATGGCCTGCTAAATCAGAAAGCTCAGTGAAGGAAGCTGTTCCATTAGAGATTCTGAGTCACCAGGGATTAAGTGGGGCCTGAGAACCTGCATTTCTGTGGATGTGATGGTGATGGCGAGGGAGAACAGATGATCTGTTCTGGTTTCCTGTCCCTCAGTGGAGCTGCTCTCTCTGCTTCCTCATCCTCTACCTCTGCCTGGAAATTTCTTCTTCTTGCATCAACCACACAGTTCTCATTTGAGAGCTCACCTCAGCTTTGGATGAGGTAAGAAAGACCACCGCCTCACTCTTAGGGTTCTCTGGTACAATTCCATGGACTTTGGGTACACAAGTATCCCCTCTGCTGGTATACAGTGATAGCAAATTATGGGCCATGTCTTCCTTGTTCACTGATGTGCCCTCAGATCCGAAAATAGTGTATGATGCACAGTGGGTCTTGCAAAAATGTTCAATCAGTGAATGGATAGCCATCCTATATCTATAGAACCCTTGGTTTAACATGTGGCATGACAGCTAGGAAGCTAAGGGCAGAAGAAATTCATGGTCATGAACTGAAATTGACTAACTTGTGAGAACATGGGCTTCAGCACAGTCCCTAGAGTTGGAAAATAACTTTCCTGTCCTGAGGCTTTATATCCCATAGTACAGTGTGTGTGTGTGTGTGTGTGTGTGTGTGTGTGTGTGTGTGTGTGTGTGTGTGTGTGTGTGTGTGTGATGCACATAATCCTGTGTGTATGTACACATTAGAGTTGGGACAGTGATACCCATAATGGTTTTTGTTCTCTAAGAGTTTTACTGTGTCTTTCTTAAGTGTGGTTCTGTTTTCATTGTCCCGGTGGTTTGGGTTTCCTGGTGGCTACCATTGTCACACTTGCTGTACCCAGAGGACTAACCACTAACTCACCTTTCATATACTGTTTTTTTTTTATGTGGAAGAACTTATATAGGCATGTTATATGATTCTATTTTTATTAAAAAAGGAAAAAAATCATACAATCTCCCAACACACAGAACCTTTCCTCACTTTGGTTACTGTGGTTCCCTGGTTTCTTCCTGGTTCTGTGTGTCTTTCCTATCACCTCAGGACCCGTTTCCCATCTCAGCTCTGGAGCAGCCACATAGAGCCTGGGTTGACCAGTAGGAGTTCTGTGTCCACCCTTACCATATGCTGGAGATGAGCAGCTGTGGATTCTCTGTCTCCAGGGTCCTGAGCTCCATTATCACCTGGTCACTGAGAGGAGCCTGGTCCAGCCTGCAAGCACAAGAAAGGGCTGCTTATTCTGGGATCCACCACAAGATCATGAGGCTTCAGGGTCCAGGATCCTGGACTCTGTTGTCTGTATATGGAGCCAGTGAGGAGCCTTATTAAGGCTTATTCTTGAGCCAAAACCAGGACAAAGGATGGAGAGCAGCAGGCTGAGCAGAGGGAGATGTGTCCATGGCACAGTCATGTGCAGGATGATCTGAATCCTGGGTGAAGACCTTTGGAACTTTCCAGAACTGAAATGAGGGGTGGCCCTTTACATCCCACCACACAGGCCAGTCATTGGAAACAGACTGTCCTAGGAAAGGTAACATGACAATAGATGAGGGGATTCAGGTTGACAAAGAGCCACAGAGTAGCTACCAGTATTCCTAGTGGCTGGAGGTCATGGCCCTATCCCCATTAGGAATTCTGGACAGAGTATTTCCACAAGCTCCTTTAGTGAAATCCCATGCCCATCCAAGGCTCCAGCCACTTTCTGTTCCAGAGCTTTCTCCAACTCTGCCTTTTCCTGGGCTACTGTCTCCAGGTTGGCCCAACCAAGCCCTGTTTCTCTATCAGACCTTGGAGAAGCCCCCTGGGCCATTCAATAAAGCAGGCCCCCTCACAGCATTGCATTCTCACTATACTGTCGACTCCACAGCACTCAGCAGAGCTTGTCAATACTGAATCACAGCTCACAGGTGACCTATGTCTTTCTATTTCCACACAGCTTCAGGAGGAGAGAGCCATGGGTATTTGATTGTTTCCCTGGGGTTTGGACCAGGGGCCTAATGTGAATGCATGTATGGATTCATGAATGTTTGAAGCACTGTCCTGGAGTAAGGCAAACCTGGGAGTCTGTTAGGATAATAGCCTTGCTAATGCAAATGATTGTACAATGCCCAGCTACCTCCTGGTATCATTTTTGTTTTTACAAATGTATATGTTGTGTCATTACTATCCATGAGGTGGGTGTGACATTCCATTTGATAGATGAGGAGACTGAGTTCTAGAGAAGAAAGCGACTTACCCAAGTCTTAGGGCGTAAGTGGCACCGCTGGTCAGGAGTCAGGCTATTCATGTATTATCTGTCCCCTTTTGTTATGTCTTGTCATCCAGTAACACACCTGTGGCCCTTCCCTTGCCTCCTCCCCAGAGGGAATTCCTGGGTCTTACTTACCTCAGGATTGTGAGTTTACAGGCAGGATTCCTGAGCCCCTCACACAGCAGCTTCACCCCACGGTCACCCAGGTCATTTAGCTGCAGGTCGAGCTCAGTCAGGCTGGAGCTGGCCTTGAGCACTGAGGTCAGGTCCTCACAGTGTCTGGATGTGAGGCCACAGTTGACAAGCCTGCGTGGGAGATGCTCACCATCAGCTTCTCCAGAGCTCACTGCTCTTGGGAACTGAGCTCAGGTCTCCCTTTGTGAGCCCTGGCATGCTGTATTAGCAGTGCTTAGCTCTCTGGAGTGCCTTTTCTAGTCTGGGTGGATAATTCCATGCTCCCCACAGCCTAGCAGCAGTACCAGTGGAATACAGCTTGAGGACCATGGCTCTGCTGACTGGCCATGGCAGAGCTCCACGAGGCCCAGGACAGTTCACTGGTCTATTTCAAGAGCCATCTGAAGTGACATTCATCAGCCATAGAATAGGACATGATCTCACTTGTCATGTGAAATTTTAGTAAAGATGACCTCTATAGAAACAGAGTAGAAGGCTGGTTACAAGAGCAGAGAGAAGGAGGAAATGGGGAGATGTCGTTCCCTGGGCCGGGAGCTTCTGCCCTCCCCAGGATTCACTTTGTCTCTGTGTTCTTCAGCTCTCCTAGTCAGTCCCTTCCTCAGGAAGTTTCCTCCACTGGACACCTCATGAGTCTGTTGTTAGCGAGTGGGGCTCTTTGTTGTATGTCGGTCTCTCATGATCCCCAAGAACAGAATCCATTTGTTTATCATAACATTCTGACCTCTGTTACAGGTGTGATCAAGAGGGTTTGGTGAATATTTGATGAATACCAAGCCTCACCTTAGACTAGCTTTTGCCTTTGCTTTCCTGCCATCCATCCCTACTTCAGGAGAAAACCCATCATGTGTAGACTCACCACAGTGTCTTTACATGGCATCCAGGGTATCTCAGGGTCCTACAGAGATTCCGCAGTGCAAAGCAGCTCAGTAGGTTTCCACTTAGGTCCAGCTCCTCCAGGCTTCCTGTGAACTCAAGAGTGGAAAAGAGAACCTGCCAACTGGCATTAGTGATTGGGGTCCACCTGGACCTGAGGGAGACAGACAGAAACAGAGAGAAGGAGAGAGAGAGAGAGAGAGAGAGAGAGAGAAGGTATGAGGGAAATGAATCATGTGTGCATGGTCTGAGGTGCACAGCCCCACACAACAGAGACTAGGTTTCTATTGCCTGAGCACCAGGCCTGCATATGCCATCCCCAGGATTCACCAGCTTCTATGTTCCAATATCTGGATCCTCTCCTCTGGGTGGTTCCTCATCTAAATCCTTACCATAGCATGCTGTGTGTTTATTTTGTGTGTTTCTTTCTGACTCAGTCTAGGTGTCCCACAGGGTGTGAACCGGTGAATGACATATTTTCTTTTTAGTCGATAGTGTCCAGCACAGGGCCTGGTAATTCAGGTAGCCGTCTTCCCTTTTTATGTGAATGTACCTGCTCTTCTTTGGAACACAATTCTAGAGTCTCATAAAAGAAAACTGGAAAGGGGAGATGGGAAGAGAACTTGGGAGAAGGGGTTGAGGACAACTGTGTGATGGGATGTTGAGCACGATTATAAACATGGCTATAAACACCACAGATATGTTGATTCACATGTCCCCTATGTCTTTTCAAGAGGATGGGGAGTGGAGAGATAGGTAGAGACATGGAGAGACAGAGACACACAAGGAGACAGAGAGAGGCAGAGGAGACAGAGAAGTAAATTGACAGATATACACAGAGAGACAAAGGCAGACAGTCAGGGACACTCATACAGATAACGCATTCCTTTAATGCTAGAAATGAAGTATACAAAGGCAGGTGAACAGTGAATTCTAGGCCAGCCTAAGCTACAAATCTGAAGGGGCTGGAAGTAACTTTACGCCTGGTGTGTGCAACATTTGATCCTAAACACTCCAAACAAAACAATGAAACACACTCAAAACATAGATTAGAAATGGCCAACCTTGGCTGAAACAGAAAGTATATGATGTTTTAACTTTGCAAAATCAAAGAATGTTAAAGAAACCAAATGCTAACCCTTTAAAAAGCTTCATTTATTCTTTACTTTATATGTGTGTTTGTATGCTGCTTCTCTGTGTGCGTTACATGTGTGTAGAAGCCTGCAGAGGCTAGAAGCAGGGCATTGGATCCTCTGGGACAGTAGTTGACAGTGGTTGTGATCCATCTGTGTGAAAGAGCGGCAAGTGGTCTCAAATGCTGAACCACCTGCAGAGCTTTCAAAGGATGGCAGTTTTGATACATGTTTAGTATTTGCACTGACTGAAAATGGAACTACAGAATGTGCTATTCAAAGAACATGAGGCGCCATTATGAGCCACACATACAGAAGTTGCTCATCTTGCCATTTTTGATTCCTTGACTTTGGCCAAGGTCCACTCATTTTCCTTGTGTGCAATGGCCTCCTTTCGGATGTCCCTGCCTTGTCTGACTTTGCCCCTCAATTTTACTTTCCCACTGGCAGTCAATGCCTTTCCTTTTTTCCATGGGGTTGACCCCAGGCTCCTGAGGCTACTGTCATCTGCAAGCAAACTTGTGTTCCTTGTTTTTCTTGCCCTAACTGGTCTTTGTGCTTACTCAGAATTCTTTTGAAGCTCCAAAGCAGACCACTCTACTTGCAACATCTGTATCAAGACCCTTCAAAGCTCACTTTTCTATTGTAACCATAGACACCAAGAAACAACTTATACTGGCCAAGAACAGAAAAATGATCCAATTCACCAAGGTACTCTCCTTAGGCAATATCAGAAAGCTATTTAGAATGGTATCGTACTAGACCTTTAGTAACCTGAGAAGACAGCCTTGATTCATTAAGAAAATAAATGTGAATATAAGATAAAAGAGGTTTATGACTCAGTGTTCTCATATTAAGGTATATAGAGAAAAGATTAAAGGGAATATTGCATTTTTTCTTTCATGCTGTGGGTAAAACCTAGGGTCTTGGGCTTATTAGGTGTGGTGTTTTGAATGAGATGTTACCCAGTCATGGGCATTTGAATGCTTGGTCCTCAAGTGGTGGCACTCTTTGGCGAGGCTTAGGAGATGTGGCTTTGTGGGAGGAAATAAGTCACTGAGGGTAGGATTTACGATTTCAAAGACTTGAGCCATTTCCAGTGCACTCTTTCTGCTTCCTGCCTGTGGTTCTAGAATGAGCTCTCAGCTGCTGCTCCAGTCACATCCTTTCCCTCTGCCATAATGGACCCTGATCCCTCTGGAACATAAGGCCAAATAAACTCTTCTGTAAGTTGCCTTGGCCATTGTGTTTTATCACAGCAAAAGAAAATTAACCGGCACACAAGGCAATCTCTCTACCAAATGAGTAACATCCTTAGTTCCTGATATTTTGAGACAGTGTCACACTATGTAGCCCAGGCTGGCCTGCGACTTCCTTCCTTGTCTCAGACTTCTGAGTTTGGGAAGACAGGTGTGCATGACCAAGCTCATCTATCCCAATTCTTATTGTTGTCCTCTCTGAGGAATGGAATTCTGGAGGATATTTATTTTTGTTGTTTTGATAATTGATAAATCCTCACTCTTCTATAGCAAGCATGTTTTTATTAGTCCATCCTATTAATTTAAAATGAGAGTCATTTAGATCACTTCCTGTATGTGTGAAACACAGCTTGATTACATTTGTTCTCTTTAGTAACCTGAGAAGACAGCCTTGATTCATTCTCCCTCCTCTCCCCATCCTCTTCCTGTTCTCTAACCTTTGATCCACTACTTTTAAGTTATTTGTTTTTCACATGGGCTCTTGCTGTGTTCAGATTGGTGACAAAGTCCTCAAGTATGAGTCATGTCCTGTGTAATTAGAGTATGTGGCTGTATTCTCTCCTAGTGTTGAAATCCTCAGGGCAGCAACTGAAGTTTTCCTCTTGTGATTGATTGGCAGGGCTTGACATAAAATCAGTGCTTAATGAATCATCTAGAGAGGAGAGACACACACTGATACTGGGTCACCACTTCTGCACAGTGGTAGGGAAAACCTGGAAGGAGAGATTTACACTGGCACTGAGATTGATGGGAAGTTAGGAATCCTTTAGGTGGAGCGCCAGGGACATGTCATTTTCATTGACACATACAAGGAAGTCATCTGGGCAGGGAAAATATTAGGACAGTCACACATATGCCTCCTGAGGTGTTAGCAGGAAGACCTTAGGGATAAGGTCACTGTCATTGGGGATATGGGATGGTGAGTGCAGGAGCTGAATGAGTGGTTTCTCATAGATAAAATATGCTAAGAGAGAGTACCAGTAATTGTGGGCCATTTGAACCTTGTGAAGTGTGAAGATTTGAATCAAAGCAGGTGGGTGGTCCTCACTGAGACACAGGGAGAGATAAAAGCTCATAGCCCCAATGCATAGCACACAGAGGCAAGTAGAGAAAGATGGTCAGATTCAGCAGTCAGATGGCACTGGTGACCTGTATCCTGCTGCCCTGGATCAAGCTAAGAGTGCTGCTGGTGCTGAGAACATGTGTGCTCATGGAGTCCACAAGGAAGCTGGAGAGAGGGCTGTGTCTGGATACTCACAGAACCATCGTGGGGGCCGTCAGCATTGGTCCCTGCTGTTCGCAACCATTCATCTGAAGCCTCTTCACATGGAGGCAGAACTTAATGCAGAAAGTGACCACCATGAGGTCCACGTCTGTCTGGACCACCAGGTGCTTCACATTTGTCTGGAACACTGGGTGTCCCATATCCACTGGGACATGCACATTTGCTCCTTCATAATTGTGCATCACTTCTGTCAGGACCTCCTTATCCTGGATCTCATACAGACAATGGAGTAAACGCAGAGAATATGGTTGATGGCAAAGGGTTTCCTCTAGGATGTGCCACCGCAGGTACAACTTTGCTTCCCAACTCAACTTGCAGGTAAAGATCTTCTCTATTTCTCTAATTCCCTGTTTACTCAAAAGACCAAATAGAAAGACCATGGTAGGTGCCTCGCACAAGTCATGTCTTCCATATAATTCCTTCAGTCGTCCTACAATATTTCCCACATAACCACTTCTCTCATAACGCAAAATGTAGGACATGGTTGCAAAGAACTCCTGGAGACACAAGTGGGCAAAGCTGTAACTCCGAGACCGAGGATGCTTTTGCAGGATACCCATCACCAGGAAAGAGGCAATGACATCCTTAGTTAACCCTCGGATCTGAAGATCTATTTCCCTGAACAGGGTCCTTCTTCTCCAGATCCCCTCAGCAGCCAGTGAGCACAGCTCTCTAAGATGGGTTCCTAGGGCACGACCTTGAAGAGTCTGGGAAAGGTATTCTAGGCAGAGGGTTGTGGTGGTCTGTGAGGTCAGTGAGAGGTCTCCCCCTTGCTCCATCTGCTGCTTCAGGCAAGTGCAGACCAGCCAGGACACCCAGGGAATCATGCACAGTGTTGAGAGCACTGGGTTTGATTTAACCAAGCTAACAGCTGCAATTGCCTCTCTTTTCTTTGTGAAATATTTGTAGATATATTTCTTCCGTCCAGACTTAGAGAAACCCAGGACTTCCACCCAACGTGGCTGCCTCAAAGAAGGAATGAACTTCCTTAGATCTGTGATCCGAGCTGTGAGCAGCAAGGAAGCACCAGGCAGAATGGATTTTCCCAGCAAACTGCCCAGCAGCATAGGCACTGGCTGTGGCTGGCTCCAGTGCAGACAGAGCTCAGGATTCTGCATCTCCAAGACCCACGCTGGCTCATCTATGCCATCCAGGATGAAGAGCAGCTTCTCAGGGTGGGACAGGATCTGCCTGATGGGAGCTGAGGGCACAGCCTGGTCTTTGGCTATGAGTTCAGCCAGACTCAGCTGCTTGCACTGGGCCAGCTCTCTGCAGCTGAGGTAGAAGACATGCTGGAAGTGATCCCTGTAGAGCTGGCCTTCCCCCCATGCTCTCCTCACCTGCCTGGCCAACATGGACTTCCCAATCCCAGCAGCTCCCTCTAATATGACTAGCTGAGGCTCTTCCTGGGTGTCTGGAATTGGGTGAAATAAGTCTTGGATTTCAATCAGATGCCCTCTCTCCTCTCCTTTACTTTTATGCCAGCTTTTCCTGACCAAGGTCTCCCACCTTCTTGGATAGGATTTTTGCAGAAGTAGTAGCTTTGTGAAATTTTGGAGCAAATCCTTTGTCTTCCAGGACTCAGTGTGGTAAAGATTCTCTCTTATTTCAATGTGATACCTGTCTGAAATGAATCATAGATTAGGGAAGAAAGGTGGAACATAAGTGTACGCAGTAGAGTTGTTTGTTCTTTGATTCTTTCCTTTCTTTTTTACTTCCACCCTTCAATGGCTGGATGAATTTAGGCATCTGTCTAAGCTGTACCACAGACTGATTGTGGGTGCTGGGATATCCTGAACAGTGCAGTGCAAATAATGAGAGCTTTAGAATAGAAGGCTCTCGTTTAAATCGTCACTTGACCTATAATAATCTTGAATGGCCTTCACCCACACACCAGATAATTATAAATGTTTGTTACAAAAACCAGCTTAAATAAGCACTGTTCCTCCAAATGGCAGTTTGAAACTTAGGTGTTGTGCTCAGTACAGAATCAAACAGATAAAGCTGACTGGAGGCTTCTCCGGAGAAGCGTCCAATCAGTAGCATGCTTAAAGTAAAGATCCAGTGTTCCAACCACTTGATTCCAAACCAAGTAGGTTCTATGTTTAGAAATGCTAACTTACAATTTATTTCACTGTAAATACAGAAGGAACAAAACATCACTGATCAGTCCAGAAACTACCAAGAAAACAGTACAAGGGCAATAGGAAATTCAGTCTGTTTTGCTCTTCTTCCCGCTGTTTAGATCCCACAATATCTGCAAATGCCATGAACATGACGATCCTTGAAAGCCTGTAATTCTAGTCCCCTTAACTATTTCAGAACATTGTGTTGTTTTGTGATGTATGAACATTAACACCTGGCTGAGTAACCCAGAGAGTCCTCACTCTGGGCAGTCATTCATTGGATTATGTGAACACCCTGTAAAAGAAGGCCACACAGGAACAGGTGAAGTCAGAACAGCTCACATGCATCACAAAAAATATGCAACTTCTGCAGGGCGTTGGTGGCGCACGCCTTTAATCCCAGCACTTGGGAGGCAGAGGCAGGCAGATCTCTGTGAGTTCGAGACCAGCCTGGTCTACAAGAGCTAGTTCCAGGACAGCCTCCAAAGCCACAGGGAAACCCTGTCTCCAAAAACCAAAACCAAAACCAAAACCAAAACAAAAAACAAAAAACAAAAACCCAAATAAAACCTATGCAACTTCTAAGTCACAGACGGAAACTCCACATATTCTCCTTGGAGTCAAAATTTCCATTAGTAGAAATTGGTGGCAATAGGTTAAGTGTTTATTGCATATACTGGGGTCAGAATGTGCAGGATCAAATATTTGCTTTGACTTAGTGGACTTCCTCCTGTCACTCACTAATTAATAAGTTAGTGAAAGCATGGCAGGCACTCCATTAAAGTTAATTAAAGTGCACTGCATAGCCTACTGTTTCCATGAATTTTTTTTTAAATGGGTTCTCCCTGCTAATTATCCCTGGAGACTGAATTCTTTTTATTTGATACATTCAGTTTTGTCATTTATTTTTCACTGTAGTAGTATCTTGCCTGTGAACTAGTGTCCATGCCCTTTGGGCATTTTTACAGGTGTGGACCGGACCGGTTTAAGGTAGAGGAGTGGGGAAGGAAGACCCTTGCAGATAGCATCGGGGAGGCAAGGTCTGTATCCTTTGAGTAGTTACTTGGCTGTTATCTGTGAAACACTAACACCAATAAACACCTAATTATCATTCATCTCGGGCCTGTGAACTCATTATAATGCTTCACCTTCATTTCACAGTTCATGCCAATAAGGAGATCACATACTTGTATCTTAAAAAAAAAATTAAGCCAGGGACCATCATCAAAATCCCTCTAGCTGGGGTACAAGATTATTATGTAAGCCCAGTGTAACAGTGTATTGATTTAATGGGGGGGGGGTGATGAGATAAGGGGAGAGGGAAGGACACAGTTGGTGAGAGAAAAAAAGTCAGTCATTGAATTATGAATGCAGGAACAACTATTAAAATGGTAGCACACAAAACAGTAACTGGAATCAGCATTTTCTTGCAAGGACTCAGCTTATGGAAGAAAACCTTTAATCACCATTGCATAAAACACCTATATGAGTCGGGGGTTGGTGGTGCATAACTTTAATCCCAGCACTCGGGAGGCAGAGAGAGTCGGATCTCTGTGAGTTCGAGGCCAGCCTGGTCTCCAGAGCAAGTGCCAGGATAGGCTCCAAAGCTACACTGAGAAACCCTGTTTCGAAAAACCAAACCAAACCAAAACAAAATACCTATAAGAAGTAAAAATTGGTTTTGAAAAACATTGGTAGAGAATATACTCTAGAAAGTGGAGGTAAAGATGTAAAAACTCCAGCAGCAATTTAATAAAACAGTTGCATCTGGTCGGCTGAGGCCAGCATCTAATGAGGACAAAAGCCCTGTCTGTGGGGGATTTTGTACAGTATTACACTGTACATAAAAGAAACTGAATCATTTTCACAAGTATTAAAAAGATTCATGCAATCAAAGTTCTTTTTTACATGCACTTCAATTCCACAGCAAGGGTGGCCTAGAACACCTAAACACAGAAGAGAACATTCATGCAAGATATCTAACTCCTTGATAAAATAACGCATACACTTCAAAATGATTGCACCCAGGGCTTTCTGCAACCACATGGTAGTGGTTATGAAGAACGTGGCCCCCGCTATCAACATCTAGAAAGCAGCCAGCACCTTCTGTGTGTTTTCTCTTTTTGCATTTTTCTTCTCCATTTTCTTTTCTTTTTTAAAAGATTTATTTATTTATTTATTATGTATACAGTGTTCTGCCTGCATGTGTCCCTGCAGTTCAGAAGAGGGCACCAGACTACATTACAGATGGTTGGGAGCCACCATATGGTTGCTGGGAATTGATCTCAGGACCTCTGGAAGAACAGGCAGTGCTCCTAACTCCTGAGCCATCTCTCCAGCCTCTTCTCCATTTTCCTTAATCAACTCTGCTGTTGTTGCTGCTTCTCAGCAAAACTGGTAAAAACAAAATTATAATCATTGAACATAGCACTCTGGCAATCAAGATGTTTAAAACCTTTACTCTTCTGGGGGTGAAGAAAGCACTGTTTGACACTTAGAACTCTGATTAACAAACAAGGTGGTCACAAATTTTCCTGGCTCGAAGACTTCCACAACCTTTTTGATCAGGTCATCATAGGAAGTCCTTCTTAGGTTTGTTTCAATGCTAACATAAGAGAATTCTGGTTCTGGAGTGATGTGAATAGGCCAATATGTCCCATGTGATCTCATTCCATTCACTGAGTAGCCACAAGGATTGAACAGTGTGGCATCCATGACAGAGCTTGGTATGGGATCATGAATTCCACTCTCATGAGTGACATCTTTGCAGTCACGCCATCTTTCATGTAGAACTGGTGCATAATTGCTGGGTCAAGCTCACTCATCAGAATTGCCAGGGTTTGATCTGGCTGATTGATTACTTGGTTCTCTGGGAAATGCTAAGTATACCAGTACCAACAGCCAGAATTTGTATGTCCCATACAACATGATGCTCCATTTGGAAAAACTGCATTAAGAAACTTGATTTCTTCCTGGAAATTTCTGTGTGAGTACCCTTGGTGAGAAGGCTTCATGAAATTCTTAAGAGAATAAAAGAAGCTTTGAATCGAGTCAAACCTACTGTAATCCCTAGCAAGTTTCAGTGGGGGAGCCAGTGCTTTCAGTAACTGGGTGGCACCACATCTCTTCATAAAGAAACATCTCTTGGAGACAAACATGTTTCCTTCTTGTCAGTCTTTGTCAGATGTATGATTGAGCATTGCACATCCATCAAAAGGATCCCACACAGATCTCGAGATGGTGCCAAGATCCCCAGATCCCCTGGCTTGTGTCAGAATGCTGCCTGGAGAACCAGACCTCTTGCAGTTTCCCGGTCCCTTTGGAAAAGCGTGCAGCTTCCATCACCATGAGTCTAGTGAACAACCAACAACCACAGAAAATCAACTAAATTAAATCTCTTCTTTCACTGCTCCCATCAGGATTGTTCCAGCTGTGTTACTAACGTTCAGGTTCCTTTTTTTTTTTTGCTATAATTTTGTATTAGCTTTAAAAAAGACTAATAAAATCTTCCCAGATATTTTTGTGAGCAAAATTTGAGTATGAGTCTGCTGGAAATAGGGGCAGATATAGTTCAGTCTCTTGTAGTCTGTTGCTTTCCTTTTAGTTAGCGAGCGCTAGCTAATGTTGCTGGCCACACGGTATAAGCCTAGTTTTTTTTTTTTTTTTTTTTTTTTTTTTTTTTTTTTTTTTTTTTTAAGCTGAGCAGTCATAGTCTCTACTTGGACTTCCAGACTCCAGAACTATAATTTAATATACATGTTCTAAATAAACAACAAAAACCAAAACCACTGGGCATGGTGGTGTAGTCCTATAATTCATCCTGTAATTGATAATATCTAATAGAGAAGCCATTTCCATATCACCCAGGAACTTCTAATTCAATGAGCTGTTCAGTTACAGTGACTTCTTACTCCTCATAGCTTCATAGTTGCTGTTTTTGTTTCCAAGGTTACTGTATTACACAGATGCTACTTAATTTGTATGCTTCTATAGATGCCTCAAGTCTTTCCTATTTTTCTTTTTCCCTTCCTGTTCTGAATGGGGAGTGGTGGGACTGATTAAGTCAGTTGATGTCCTTCAAGCCTGGGTCATATTTTAAGGCCCTGGATTCTATAAGCTTACTGCAAGCTGGCAATAGAAGGAATGCTTTTCTTCAAGTGTAGCTCAGATTGTGAAGGTGGCATCGTCTACCGCAGAGAGGCGGTATTGCTCAAGGTCAGGCCCTTGGCACTCAAGGCCTGCACTTCCCTGGCTTTAGAGTAGCTGCCCTCGTTGCTCTGATGTCAGAGAGAGGAAGACAGAGGTGTGAAATGACTGAATACATTCTACTGTGAGTCTTCACATCTCTAAGCCCTGTTCTACTTGTCCCCAAGGTACAGTAGCCGTCTTCCTCTCAAAAGTGTTTGTGAGGTTTAAGCACAAGTGAGAAGTGAGTGAAGCCCTGAGCACAGGGGCTCACATGAGTGGGTGCTCAGCAAACACCTGATGACCCTGTGACCAATGGGAAGTGAGTGATGAGGGGTCCTGTGCTAAGGGATTCTCGTGTCTGCCAGTTCCCTGCCCAGAGAGCCAGCTGTGTTCTTGGGCTGGAGCAGACATTGTCCTCAACTCCAAGAACGTGGTGGTAGTAGTGCCCTGCCCAGCAGTGAGATTCCAGGGGCAGGATTTCTAGGGTGGTGCCAAGGGCTTCCAGGTTTTGGGTGCTATGCCTGTGCACATTTCCCCAGGGGACTGAGTCTTTCTCACAACTTTGTGTCACCTTAAGGAGCTCATCTCACCTGAGCAGTGAATTTCAACCTCCAGCTGGAATGCTGTGCTAGGGGTTGGGAGGAGGTTCCCAGTCTCAGACAACCCCTCTGATGGGTGATTCCTGGCCTGGAAATTCATGGTCTGGGGATGTGGCTGTAAAGGCTTGGTGAAGGTGTGAGTATAGCTTCTCCAGTGAGAAAGAACAGGGAAGAAATGGCCAGTTCCCCAACACCTGTTGTGCTTCAGACACTTACATCCTGTGAGATGGCATGAGGGCTAGTATTGTCAATGTCACAGAAACAAAGCACCTAGCAGAAATGTCCCTGGGAGGACATGTAGGGATAGGTTAGGTTAACTGAGGTATGCCCACCTTAATAGTGGGTGGCACTATTTAAGGCCTGGAGTCCTGGAGTCCTAGACCCAATAAAAAGAAAAAATTGAGCTGAGCACCAGCATTTGATGGGGGATATTCTTCTGTATATATGTTTTTCTTATTGGTTGATGAATAAAATACTGATCGGCCAGTAGCCAGGCAGGAAGTATAGGCAGGGCTACCAGACATGGAGAATTCTGGGAGAGGATGTGGAGAGACACTGTCAGAGGAGATGGCGCATAGCTGCCGAAGGAGTAACAGGTCCCGACATTCTCCAGTAAGATAAGACCATGTATAAATACATGGATTAATAGTTATGGGTTAATAATTAAGAGAAATAGCTAGCCAGTAAGAAGCCTAATCCATCAGCTAAACAGTTTATAATTAATATATGACTCTGTGTGTTTATTTGTGGCTAAATGGCTGTGGGACCAGGTGGAACAGAAACTCCGTCAACAAGCATTCCTCTCCTTCTGTTCCCAACTAAACACAACATGACCAGATGTTTCAGTCGCTGTAGCTATAGAGTTTTGTCATGAAAGACTAAATTCTCGCTCTGTAAACAACATAAACATGTTCTACTTTAAATTGCTTTTTTGTCACAATTACATGATGAATTATTAATACCCCTGGATTAATACATTTAAATAGGTTTTATTATGTAGTTCAGTTTGTTCTTGATCTCAGGCATCTACAACCTAATGTGAGGTGGGAAGAATGGACTTTGAAGAGAAAGATAAGTGTTAGGTGTAGGTAGGACAGGATTTTCACAGAGCAGCAACAGGATGAAGGAGGAGGAAATCATTTCTCAGGATCCCATTGTCCTAAATTCCAGCCCTGCATATGTCTCTATGTTCTATGAACTTGAACAAATTAACCTCTCTGTCTAGACTTTGTGCACAGGAGAGACGTGGCTACTTTGATGATTCAGAAGAGGACGAGGCAAGGATGTGGCCTGTGTAAGTGAATGTGAGAGAAGTCAGTAGAAGAAACTGGCTGAAGCTGAGGCAGGAGCCTACCTTCTTTTCGGAGTCCACTTCAAGAGAATAGATCTTCTTGGAGCTTCAGAACCTGCATGGCTCCTGGGATCCTCAGTTCCCACTCATATTTTGAGCTGAATTCTGGGTGCTACTTGGGCTAGGCTCTCTGCTGATCCCCACGGGTTCCAGGTTCCCCTTGTGTCAAATGCAACTTCAGCACTGCAGAGCCCACAGGGAATATCTCTAGCTTGTAACTCTTGGCTCTCCACCATGGCTGCTCTGCCCTTCCATTTAAGTCTCTTATTTCAGGTCTTCATACAGGTGGCGGCTCACTGGTGAAGAACTACCATCTATGTGCCCTGGGAGTCTCATCCACAGCTGTCAGCTCAGCTTACCTTGGCTTCTGAATCCGGACTCATACGTGCCCACTTAACAAACCCCTTACCTGATATTGTCATTGATCTCCAATCTTCATGGCCTGACCTCAGTATTGTTGAGGTGTATTCGTCAATAAAGGGATCCATGTAGGGTCTCGTATATCCTGGAAATGATGAAGAACAGGCTATAGGAAGAAAAGTTGTTGTGTGCTTGTCAGAGAGGCAGCAGTAGGAGTAGCTGGGTGGCAAGGCTGGGGTCCTTCCTCCTTACCATCATACCCTTCTCCACAGTCTCCTGGAGAGAAGGATGCTCTTACAGGTGCTGCAGGGAAACAGTCCTGCCCTGGGAACATGATCTTCACACACCTGTGTCTGTGTTCTCTTGTACTTGTGTGAATCTCCATTCCTCTCTGAGCCCCAGCTCCCTCATGTGGGTCTCTGAGCTTCTCTGTCTCACAGGGATAGATAGGATCTCATGGTGTAGTTCAGGCTGGCCTTGAGCTCAGACTCCTCCTGCATTAATTTCACAGGTTCTGGGATTATAAGAATTTGTCCATGACCAGCTAGTAATCTTATTTTTTGAAGCCTTATGATTTTTTTTTTAGCATTAGATCTAAAACCTCTAGGTGGATATAATGTCTATGAGGTATAGATTCTGACAAATGTCTTGGGGGCTTAGGCGGATTTTTCAAATGATAGCTGACAGTATCTGAGTACATCCTAAGGAGGGGGGTGAGCATCTTTAAAGTGCAGTTTTGATACTCAATGAGACACGAGCATGGAAGCTCAGGATGGAGGGGGACAACAGGAAGCTGTGTGAGATGAGCTTTAATATCCTCAGATGGTGGAATGGCTTTTTCTTGTCACACAATAAGTGAAATCAGTGTGGCCTCAGAAGGCAATGGTTTTTGATTTGGTAGTGAATGTTTCCAAAGCTTAATGTGGGGTAGGGAGAATGAACTTTGAAAGGAAACATATTAGGAAGGACTTTCGCACTGTAGCAGCAGGATGAAGGGGAAGTCACCGATTTCCCAGGCACTGAGTGTTCTAGATTGCAGCCCCGTGTCTGTCCCTATTTGCTGTGAGCTTGGACAAGTTAACCTCTCCCTCTACACATTGTGTACTGGAGAGAGGTGGCTACTTTGATTCTTGAGAAAAGGAAGAGGCAAGGGGCTGGCCTGGGTAAGTTGAGATAAGGGAGTCACTAGAAGACACTGGCTGAAGATGAGGCAAGAGCCACCCTCTTTTCAGGGTCCATCTTAAGGGATTAGAACTTCTTAGAGTTCCAGGACCTCCCTGGGATTTTCAGTGCCCACTCACTATTTTGTGCTAAATTCTGGGTGCCAGTTTGGCTAGGCTCGTTGCTGACCCCCTAGGTTTCCCTCCTGTCAAATGCAATTCAGCCCTGCAGAGCCCACAGGGAACGTCTCTAGCCTGTGACTCTCAGCTCTCCACCACGGTTGCTCTGCCCTTCCATTTAAGTCTCTTATTTCAGGTCTTCATACAGGTGGGGGCTCACTGGTGAAGAACTACCATTTATGTGCCCTGGAAGTCTCATCCACAGCTGCCAGCTCAGCTTTTCTTTATTTCTACACACAGACTGGCGAGGTTCCCATTTAACCAGATCCTTCCTTCTCATCTGAGTGTCTGAGATTCATGGCCAAAGCCCAGTAGTTCTGGTGAGATGCCCTGGCTGAGGGACTCCTTGTTAAGTGCCCCTGCACCTTGAGCCTGAAATGAAGAAGAATGGGCTCTGGGAAGGAAACAGTTGTGTGGTTGTCAGAAAGACAGAAGTAGGAGTCAGGGGAGCAAGCCTGGGGTTCTCCCTGCTCACACTCACAGCCTTCTTCACAGTCACGTGGGAAGAATGATGCTCTCAGAGTTTCTGCTGAGAAATGGTCCTGCTCTGGGACCATGGATCTCACATCTGTCCTGTCTCTGCACTAGTCCTCAGTGGGAGTCTCTAGTCTTCTCTGTGAGCCTCAGATCCCTCATGTGGGGCTCTGAGCTTCTGTCCCACAGAGTTGCAAACTACAATGATAACAGTAGCAGCAATTGCATGGACTTGTACTTACAGTTCTGGAACATTAATTCAATATTGTGCTATTTTATATTCAATGTGAATTATCACTTTACTCCCACAGCCCAAGGAAACAGGCTTTTGCCCTCTTCTTGTTTCCCAGATGGAGACATGGAGGCTGAGGGCTCTAAAGTGACTTGTCCAAGGTGGTAGAGCCATGACTGGAGTCTGCCTCTGTCCAGCTCTAAAGTCTGGGCTTGCAATTCAAGTGTCACCAAACGCTTCTTTTGGGAGCTGGCTTGAACTTGTGCTCACCCCTCTCAGAGGGCATTCTGAATGCCTGTCTCACCCCACTACTCCAGCTTCAGAGTGCTCCTCCCCAGGGGCCCGAGGATGCACTCCTGGTGAAGAGGGTGGGGTGCTAAGTTTCCCTTAGGGGTTTCTGCCATGCCTCTTGGGTCCAGACTCTCCTGGGCTTGTGAGTATTTCTGACAGAGGTTAGCATGTGCATGGAAACCTGGCAGGAGGACTCAGTGGTGACGAAGGGTCACAGTAGTTGTGGTTGGGGTCCTTATTGTACTTACTTAGTATCAAGTCCTTCGCTGCCCCAATTTTGATCCTCTGCAGCTCCCAATTGTCATCAGTGGGGTCCAAGGCCTGTTGACCCTTATGCTGAGTCTCCTCAGTGCCACCCACCTTCTTGGACTGAGCTTCTTCCATGGTGACATGGCTCTACCACCTCAGATGATGCTTGGCTGTGCAGCTCACACTGGTCCTACTTCTCCCTTCTGTTGTTGCTCCAAACAGGAGGCCAGGGCTTTCTTGTCTCTGACAGCTGTTTCTGCTTTGGTAAAGGGTGTTTGATCAGGATTGATGGAGGAGAGCTGGAAATAAAGAAAGGGCAGAGCAGCATCTATAGGGACAGATTGTCCTGTGATCAGAACACATGAAGGACTCTGGTCTCTCCTGGGGTTGGAGGCTGTGTGTCCAGGTGTAGGGGCTTGAGCTCTGCAGGGCAGAAGAGGAAGGTTTATCAGTGGATGTTTTTTTTTTTTTATAGTTTTGTGAATGATGTCAGCAGATGTTCTCTATTGCGTTGCCTCTCCTGTCAGGCAGTGTGCTTATCATTATACTGAGTGTGTGTGTGGGGGGGCATTTAGCTTGTCTAAAGTTTCTTCTTTTTGGTCATTAAGGTCATTTATCTGACCCTGAGGGCTGATGAAAGGAAGGGGAGTTTATTCTCTCATTGTCTACTTTCTGTGGGAGGATGATGATGAAGGTGGGGCTAGGCTCTGTCCCTAGGGCTTAATGGGGCAAAGGTTGGGTTGACTTCATGAACCAGGAAAGGAGTTCAATCTACTGCAGTGGATTCTGTGACTGTCACCATTTTCTCCTGGAGAAATCTTTGCAAACAGCTAATAGACCTGGGCTATAGAGAGTAAATTCAGACTGAAGACAGAAGACCCAGTGAGCCCCTAACCTAAGGGTAGCCATTGTCCTCATGTGTAATGTGATGGCCATGATTTGATCCAGGAGGAACTTGTATGAAACTTTTAAAGGACAGGGTGAAAATGGCACTTAAAGATAAAGAGGAATGGAGAGATCTAGGGGAGGAGACAGAGTGGAGGGGGAAAAAAGCCCATCCTTAGGAAGATGCCTGTCACTAAATCACTGTCTGGTCCTTAGTTAAAAGTCTTTGGCCCTCTCAACCAGCCTGGGTTTGTTGGTGCAGAAGCAGCACTGTTCCTAGTGGAGAGCACAGTTCCCACCACTAGCAGCAGACAGGAGAGCTATGTCTCTTTAACTTTGAGAATCACAGCATCAAACACCTGGCTCAGGCATAGCCATGGAAAGTGATGGAGAGGAGGAGTGGGAAGGTGGACATTGAAGAATGGAGGGTGGGGAAATGTAGGGATGGGAAAGCAAGGGATGGAAGGAGGCAGGACATGAAACATGACAGCTGGGAGGATTAGAGGATGCTAATCAAGGGGGAAGGGTTGAGGATGGAGGAAGTGGGTGTTGGGTTTACAGGGACAGGAGCATGAGGGGATAGGAAGACAGGGGTGCAGGATGCAGGGATGGAATGTGCAGGACACTCACTATTCCATGTTCCTCATCTTCCTCCTTCTCTACTGTCCCACTCTGAGGAGATCCATCCTTCAGCCATCACTGTGACAGAAGGGGCAGTGGGGAGAAGCAACCCAGAGGGGGACTCAAGAGGTTAGGCTGAGTTCAGAATAAGTCCTATGAAGGAATCTTTAGAAGTTTCCTGTTCCTGGCACCACACAGAGGGAAAAATCCAGAGACAACTAAGCTGGAAGGTCAGTTTACTCAGAGAAAACCAAAGAGCCACATGGACAAGTGTGGGGGGCTAGGCTGACCCAAGGCTTTCTCAGAGGCTCTGATGAAAGGACTAAGAGAACATTAGATCTGTGTCCATGTCCAGGAGTGGACTTGGTGAGGCTGGTCTAATGTTGGAGCTAGTGCCCTGCAGGAATTGAAGTTGTTTCTTCCGGGGACCCAACACTTCCCCCTGGGGTGTGGCTATCAGCAGTGTCAGAGGGATCTTGTTATTGTTGCAAACATTTTCTGACTTAGCTCTGTGCTGACCTTCCCTTGCAAATAGCCTATACGAGGCTGTAATTTTTAATACATTTGCATGGCATAAGTCATGAGATCATGCAGGAATTGCTGCTCCCAGCTATTGCCTTTACCTTTCTTTATTTCTCATTCTGCATCTTCCCTCTTAAAACCACACTATTAGTAACCCTTACTCCTGCAGCTTCAGGTCAGGCCAGAGAGAGGAGGGTGCAGGATAGATTATGACAGGAGCAGGCACATGAAGCATGCAGGTGAAGCCAGCAACCTCCCACCCACTAGAGTTGGCCATTAGAGTCTTCAAGCAGGGGCTGGAGCCTGATCCCCGGCTCTCAGATGAGTCCCTATGTGGACCACAGTATGCCTTAGTGCAGTCAGGGCAGCACTTATCTTCCTACTCAAATGGTTTGGTGGAGTCTGTTGGTCCCACTACTCACCCTGCTCTTCCTCGGGGTTCACTGATGTGTGTCCCTGGCCAAGGCTCCTCAGCTAGAAATACTATTCTGTGAAAGTGAAAGAGACTCTGGCTCCTCCAGGAAGCCAGGCATCAGAGTCTGCGCAGAAGTTCTTTCTCTGAATCCTGGGGGTTGAGGTCCAACATTATGCAGTTAGTTTCCTGTTGTGAAGTCTGTGCTGGTGTCTGAGCTGAGGGAGGAGTCAGGCTTGAGCGCTTCCTCCATTCTTGCAGAGACCTCTGCCTCCTGAGTCAGAACTCATGTCTGAGCCTCACTTCCCTCATCTACTAAAGTGGGGCCTCCCAGGTTTGCCACAGGTTCCAGGAGTTCAGCAGTAGCTCCCGGATCTCCCAGATTTGTGGATCTCTGCAGTCTCTCTCCTCCCTGTAGGCTGCCCGGCCCACAGGCTCTTCATTTCAGGAAGTGGCTCTCAGGCTCCTAACCCTGGGTCATTTCTCACTCCCGGACTCTCCTAAACCTCAAATCTGGTCTGTGATTCCCATTAACACTTTATTCATTTTTTATTTTCTGTCTGTGTGTGTGTGCTGTGTGTGCATGTTTGTGTGTATGTGGAGTCACATGTGTGTGCATGTTTTTGGCCTGAGAGCTTATGGATTTGTCTAGTCTAGCTAGTCACCCAGCTGGGGGTACTCCCTGCTTCCCACTCCTGAGCTCTGGGATTACAAGCCTTAGCCACGCCCAGCAGGGATTTGTGAGGATGCTGTGGGTCAGAGCACATGTCCTCATGCTTGCAGAGCAACTGCTTTATCCTCTGAGCCATCTCTCCAGCCCTCACACTGGCTCTTAATCAGATCTGTAATCTGACTCTTTTCACTGTGCCCAAGGAGACTGCTGGTCCAGCCAGCATCCTGGGTCTCTGCTACAGCTTCCTAACTCTTCCACTTGATGCTTTATATTCTCTGTCTTGAAGTCAGAATCACAATCTAATATGTAAATTTAGTTTAAATAACCTGACCTCTCTTTTACAATCCTCTCTGTCTTATTGTGAAACACCCTTCCCTTGCACTGGGTCACAAGACTCTGCTTGGCCTGACTCACCCCACCCTGCCTTTTTGTGTCATTAGACCCTGTTTCTCTCTCTTCTCTCAGTCTCTTATGTGTCCTTTGCTCTACCTTCCTACTGCTCCACATTCCTTGAACTCACCAGGAATGTGTTCACCTCAGGGCCTGTGCACTGGCTTCACCATTTTATTTTTTTTATCATTTTTTAAAATTTGAATTAGAAACAAGATTGATTTACATGACAATCCCAGTTCCCTTCTCCCTCCCTTCCTCCCCAACCACCCCCCCAACTAAAACTCTACCTATCACATACCCCTTCTTCTATTCTTCACCTGACTCAACCTTTCTGCTCCCTCATGACCTCTGCATCCTTCCTCTTCTTCCCTTCTCATTCTCGTAGCTCCCTCCCCCGTCTTCACATGCTCTCAATTTGCTCAGGGGATGGGCTTCACCATTCTTTTAGAATAACTTTCTACTGGGTGGAAGCTTGCTACTCCCTTTCTGAAGCAGCTCTGCCCTTCCAAAATTTACCCTCCTTTATTCTTTGGTTTGACACTTGCTGCCACCTATCGGCATAAACTCGCTTTCTTTCTGTCATTTCTACTTTAAATAGAATGGAAAATCTTGGAAGACAGGGCTTAGCATGTTTGTTCATTTTCATGTCCCCTGGTCCCAAGTTAGTGCCTGACCCACAATATCAGCACAAAGGTCCTCACAGTCTCTGAGAGCTAGTTATTTCTTAATATTGACATTTCTTTATTTGTGGCGTGTGTGTGTGTGTGTGTGTGTGTGTGTGTGTGTGTGTGTGTGTGTGTGTGATGTGATATATGTATACACGCATGCCATGGATCACATGTGCAAGTCCTAAGACATTTAGGAGTCAGTTCTTTCCTTCAGATATGTGTAACTCTGTAATCTGCTTCAGAACACCAGGCTTGGTGGCAGGCGCCTCCTGTGTGAATCTTTTCCTGGGAAAATATTATTGACACATGAGGGCCATGCCCATTGTGGGCGGTGCCATCCCCAATGAGGTGGTACTGGGTTTTTAACAAAACAGGCCTAGGAAGCCCAGGAGAGCAAGCCAGGAAGCAGCATTACTCCTTGGCCTCTGCTGTAGTGTTCTGATAAAATATTTCCTGAAACAATATATTTTGAACATTCAGACCACTATAACTTCCACCAACAATGATTACGGTACAGGTCTTTCACTTTTTTTGGTTAGTGTTACCCCAAGGTATTTATGTTGTTTGTGGCCATTGTAAAGGGTGATGTTTCTCTGATTTCTTTCTCCACCAATGTGAAATCGGTATATAGGAGGGCTACAGATTTTTTTTTTTGAGTTAATCTTGTATCCTGCCACTTTGCTGAAGGTATTTATCAGCTGTAGGAGTTCCCTGGTAGAGTTTTTCGGGTCACTTATGTAGACTATCATATCATCTGCAAATAGTGAGAGTTTGACTTTTTCCTTTCCGATTTGTATTCCCTTGATATCCTTTTGTTTTCTTATTGCTCTAGCTAGAACTTCGAGGACAATATTGAAGAGGTATGGAGAGAGTGGACAGCCTTGCCTTGTTCCTGATTTTAGAGGAATTTCATTGCGTTTCTCTCCATTTAATTTGATGTTGGCTGTCGGCTTGCTGTATATTGCTTTTATTATGTTGAGGTATGTTCCTGTTATTCCCTGATTTCCCAGGACCTTTATCATGAAGGGGTGTTGGATTTTGTCAAAGGCTTTTTCAGCATTTAGTGAGATGATCATGTGATTTTTTCCTCAGTCTGTTTATATGGTGGATTACATTGATGGATTTTTGTATGTTGAACCATCCGTGCATCCCTGGGATGAAGCCTACTTGATTGGGATGGATGATTTCTCTGATGTGTTCTTGGATTTGATTTGCCAATATTTTATTGAGAATTTTTGCATCAATGTTTACGAGGGATATTGGTCTGTAGTTCTCTTTCTTAGTTGTGTCTTTGTGTGGCTTGGGTATCAAGGTTATTGAAGCTTCATAAAAAGAGTTTGGTAATGAATGACCCTTCTGCTTCTATTGTGTGGAATACTTTGAGGAGAATTGTTATTAATTCTACTTTGAATTTCTTGTAGAATTCTGCACTGAAGCCATCTGGACCTGGGCTTTTTTTTTGGTTGGGAGACTTCTAATGACTGCTTCAATTTCATTAGGGGTTATAGGTCTATTTAAGTTGCTTATCTGTTCTTGATTTAATTTTGGTAAGTGAAATCTGTCCAGAAAATTGTCCATTTCCTTTAGATTTTCAAATTTTGAGGAATATAGGTTTTCAAAGTATGACCTGATGATTCTCTGAATTTCCTCTGTGTCTGTTGTTATGTCACCCTTTTCATTCCTGATTTTATTAATTTGCATGTTCACGCTTTGTTGTTTGGTAAGTTTGGATAAAAGTTTGTCTATCTTGTTGATTTTCTCAAAGAATCAACTTTCTGTTATATTGATTCCTTGTATTGTTCTCCTTGTTTCCATTTTATTGATTTCAGCCCTCAATTTGATTATTTCCTGGCGTTTGCTCCTCCGGGGTGTATTGGCTTCTTTGTTTTCTAAAGCTTTCAGTTGTGCAGTTAATTCTCTATTGTGATTATTCCTCTGTTTCTTCATGTGGGCACTTAGTTCTATGAACTTTCCTCTTAGCACTGTTTTCAAAGTATCCCATAGGTTTGGATATGTTGTGTCCACATTCTCATTGAATTCTAGGAAATCTTTAATTTCTTTTTTTATTTCTTCCTGGACCCATGAATTGTGCAATTGGGTGTTACTTAATTTCCATGAGTTTGTAGGTTTTCTGTAGTTCGTGTTGTTGTTGAATTCTAATTTTAAAGCATGGTGGTCTGATAAGACTCAGGGAGTTATTTCAATTTTTTTGTACCTGTTGAGGTTTGCTATGTTGCCAAGTATGTGGTTGATTTTAGAGAAAGTTCCATGTGGTGCTGAGAAGAAGATAAATTGTTTTGTATTTGGGTGGAATATTCTATAGATATCTGTTAAGTCCAATTGCACCATAACTTCTATTAGTTCTTTTGTTTCTTCGTTAAGTTTCTGTCTGGTGTTCCTGTCCAGTGGTGAGAGTGGGGTGTTGAAATCTCCCACTATAAGTGTGTGTGGTTTTATGTATGATTTGAGTTTTAGTAGAGTTTCTTTTACAAATGTGGATGCCTTTGTATTTGGGGCATAAATGTTCAGAATTGAGACTTCATTCTGATGGATTTCTCTTGTGATGAGTAGGAAATGACCTTCATCTCTTTTGACTCATTTTAAAGTCTAATTTGTTGGATATTAGGATTGCTACTCCTGCTTGTTTGTTGGGTCCATTTGATTGGAAGATCTTTCCCCAACCTTTAATTATTAGGTACCGTCTGTCTTTGAAGTTGAGGTGAGTTTCTTGTATGCAGCAGAAGGAAGGATTCTGTCTTCTTATCCATTCTGCTAATCTGTGTCTTTTTATAGGGGAGTTGAGACCATTAATGCTGATGGATATTAATGACCACTGATTATTGTTCATTCTTGTTTGTTTTTGATTTGGTGATGGTGGTGAGATTATGTGTGGGATTCTGTCCCTTTTTCCTTTTGGCTGTTGGTAAGTTGGGATTATCTATTGCCTATGTTTTTCTGGTTGTAGTTAACCTCTTTGGGTTGCAGTTTTTCTGTAGGGCTGGATAACTTGACGCAATGCAGTGTTCATTAATGGATATGTATAGGAAAAAAAAAACCTGTTTCTCCAGCAGACAGCCACTTAAGTAAATAGTTTCATTTTACAACCTAATGTCAAATAAGTTTCCCAAATGTGAGAGACTAACTTTAGAACATTTAAAAATGACAAACCCTTAATCATCTTAAAGTTCAGTTTTTAGAAGTTTCACTGTCATAATTGTGTTCAATTATCATTAACACGAAAGATGTAAACTAGTCAAAAACTCCTTTGTTTTCATTGTGTAAATTGTATTTCTTCCAAACCATTGGCTCGTGTTGGATGAAAGTGGACTTTAATGTCACCATTTGTAAAAACTTATTGTCCCTTGGGACTTATTAAAGATCTGACTCTTACTGCAGAGTCAGGAGTCTCTTGGTGACACCACACTGTGTTTGCACTAAAATGACCACAGCTATGCAGGCTGCACAAATCGCTTCTTGAGACCCCAGCACAGAAGAGGCCCCAGAACATTTCTTGGAAGGAAAATTAATATTGAGATATTCTGTTCTCAGCTATTTTCCCTTTGAATGTGCCCGTATCTGACGGAATCAACAAAATTTGACCACTGTTCAGGTGACTTGTCCTCTGGAGGAGCCAAGTTGAAAACTTCAGTTAAGGGGACTGTGTCAGTGTGGATTTGCTGCTGGACATCGAGTCTGTCCTGTCCTGGCTTATTTCTCAGAACATCCTAAGGGCACCAGTAAGCAGACATGGGTTACTTACAGCACTCAGTGACCTACATTCCTGTAAGCAGCCAGGAATAAGTGATGTAAACTTATTTTGAAACAACAATAACTCTTGATATCAAACTTAGTAGACCCAAATATATTTTATTTTTATGAATTTTAAGAAGCTCAGACTGACCTTTATATTCACAAATTGATATTGTTGTTGGTTGTTTTTACTCTTAGCTCTCATGGCTCTTTCTGGGGGCCCTACCACCCAGCTTCCAAATAAATAACAGAAAAGCTTACTTATCAATGTCTGGCCTTAGATTGCCTTGTTTCTAGCCGGCGTTTCTTAGGTTATCCAGTCTACCTTTTGCCTCTGGCTTTTACCTTTCTCTATGTCTGTATATCTTTACTTCTTTACTTCCTACTCTGTGGCTTGCTGTGTAGCTGGGTAGATGGCCCCTGGGGCCCCTTTTCCTTCTCCTTTATCTTCTCCCTCTCCCTCCCCCTCTCTCTTTCTCTGTCTATCTCTCTCTCTCTCTCTTTTTGTGAGACAGGGTTTCTCTGTGTAATAGTACTGGCTGTCCTGGAACTCACTTTGTAGACCAGGTAGTTCTGGAACTCATTGAGATCTGCCTGCCTCTTTTGGGATTGCAGGCTCCTTTCTCTTTTATCCTTCTTGCCAGATTTCTCCTCCTATTTATTCTCCTGCCTGCCAGCCACACCTATCCTTTCTCCTGCCTTGCTATCAGCCATTAAGATGTTTATCAGACCATTCAGGTGTTTTAGACAGGCAAAATAACACAGTTTCAGAGTTAAACAAATACAACATAAAAGAATGCAACACATCTTTGCATCATTAAAACAAATGTTCTACAGCATAAACAAATGTAATATGTCTTCCACTAATATTTTACAACATGATATTTTCACATTTTCTGTTATTTTCAAATAAACCCAGGGTGTTATATCTGTTGTACACATTTAATAACCTTGCCTTGGCTTGTAACACTTACTTTGTTTAGTTTTATTTCTAAACTCCTAATGAAGTCAATATAGCAGAAAGGGAGGTCAAAACTTGGAATTATCTCTTGTCAACTGGAGAATACAAGGTGGGAAGTTTGGGGAGAAGCTGCCTGCCTGTGGCGTGGTGAAGGGCTGGAGTTAGAATAAGGAAAATACTGTGTTCTGAGACAGAGAGAGAGGGAGAGCTCCAGAAATTCACACAGGCAGAGCTAGCACACCTGCAGAGTCCAGAGGACAAGATGGGAGGCACCAAGAAACCAGGCTAACAATTCTGGCCATGGGCCTGGCAGGGAGGGGAACAGAAGCTTGATCCAGAGGGAAGCCAGGTGGCCTAGGGGAAGAGACTGGCAGGCCTCTCCTTGTGGCAAACACACAGCTTGATTCCCAGGTCCTACTCTGGCAGATGGATGATCAGGAAAGGATCCCATTTTGTCATTGTTTTTATAAAAATTAAAAAAAAATGTGTGGAAAAAACTGTGTGTCTGTGTGTGTGTGTGTGTGTGTGTGTGTGTGTGTGTGTGTGTGTGTGTGAATGTGCATCAGTTTGATGTGGGTGTTAGAAATAGAACTCTAAATATCTGCAAGTGCTCTTAATCACAGAGCCTTCTGTTTGCCCCCCTCCCCGTTTAAAATTGTACATAAGTTCATTTTCCTTCCTTCCTTCCTTCCTTCCTTCCTTCCTTCCTTCCTTCCTTCCTTCCTTTCTTCTTCTTTCTCTTCCTCCCTCCCTCCCTCCTTCCCTTTTTCCCCACCTCTCTTTCTTTCCACAGGGTTTCTCTGTGTAACAGTACTGAAATTCCTGGAATTTACTTTGTAGACCAGGCTGACCTTGAACTCACAGAGATCCACCTGACTCTACTTCCCAAGTGCTGGAATTAAAGACATTAACCACCACCCCCTGATAACCCATAGGCTATTCCTGCCAGGAAATCAGGTAGGCTGTCTACAGATTTTCCTTTTCCCTTTTGCTCTTCTAGTTCCAATCCACCAGTCTCATCCCCAGTGCTACAGCAGACCTTCTGTGGTGACCTCTCTTCACTGTCCCTTTCCTCATTTCAAGGGGACTAAATTAGCAGATCCTCTTGAGCACTCTGATCGCCTCCCCCCTGTGAACTCCCTCAGACTCTTAGCCTATCCACATTCCTACCTGTCAGTTTCCAATGATCAGAAATACATTTTACTGGGAAGTGCCAGGGGCCAAACCATATCAGGGCTATAACCATAAAATTTCCTACCAAGCAACAAACAGCCATTGACTCTCCTAAAATCCAGAGAAGAAACAGAAACCAAAGAACAAAGTACACACCCAAACAAAAAAAATTAGAAAACAGCACTTAGACCTATAATCATTCTAATTCTAGGTGACTAGATGCTAGCATAAAAACACAATAAGCAATAACCTTGTGTATATGTCTCCACTAGAGCCCATAGCAGGTCCTGAAAAGTCCAACGCAGTCAAAGCACAAGAAAAAGAACTTAAAACACTGTATGAACAAGATAGAGGCCCTCAAGGAGGAAATGCAGAAATCCCTTAGAGAAACGAAGAAGAACACAAATAAACACTGGAAGGAAAAACAGAGCTGTTCAAGACCTGAAAATGGAAATAGAATGAAAAAGAAAACCCACACTGAGGTTGGGGAATGTTTGAGAAGCCCTTTTCCTTTCCTATTTATAAGACATTCAGTTTCCATGGAAAGTATCATCTCATTGTTTCCATTCCCAAGTGCCCCAGTCCTGCTTGTATCGGGTGGTTTTGAGAATGGCCACTTCCTGACACTAGAATGTTGGAATAAGATTACCATACATGGGATGGGGGTGATGTACATTAACTTATTGGGGAGAAATCACTAACCGATAACCCAGGGTCTATACTCCGAGCATCCAATCTCAGCTGCCCTCTGAGATCTGACTGGAACCCAAGAGACAGTGCCTGTCCTTTTCTTAGGCCTAAATTCCACATGCCCAGTAGGTACCTGTGGCCGTGTAGTCAGTGACACAGGTATCTAGTAAGATGTCTCTCCACAGGCCACTCTGCCAGAAAAGTTAGGTTGAACAAGGCCTGAATACACTTGCTGGCTCCAATGGGAAGTTTTCTGAGATGCTCTTCCCACAAGAAAATCTGGCTGGGGAAGGCCAAGAGGGAACATCTGGGTCCCCAAGAAGTGTTCTCGAAACAATGCCCTCAGAAAGGCAACTCAGATGTTCATTGGTTTATAGATTTAAACTTAGGGCCAAAGGAAGGTGAGGCAGAGCCAGGACTCAAGGAAGAGTGCTCACTCCTCAGCCACTAAGATGTCAGGATCACACAGAGACCCTGCGAGACTTTTTCAGGAGGTCCATGATCAGGTGAGGATGGATCTCGTTCAGAGCTTGGTAGACTTGGTCTTTGCAGGTCCTGGTCCAGGACCGGCTGAAGCTGAAGAGCTTCCTCATCTTGTCTTGGGTGGTGGCTTCAGCCCGCACTGCCTCATACTCCTCTTCACTCAGCACCAGACTATGCAGCTTGTCCAAGAGAGGGTCCACTGATGTCACTCGGGCCACCAGCTGCTCCCGATGCTGGTCTAGGAAGTGTAGTGAGGCAGGAGCATCTAGGGGTGAAGATGAGACTGGCACTGCAAAGAAAAGCTCCTCCAGGTCTCCCACTGCCTACCCACTTCTTGCTCTATTCAGGCATCTCATCTGCACCTTGGCTCCCTTCTTCCTCTGGAAGGCCATATGAAAAAAATATCTGCACCCTTCCTGAGGCCAGCTATTAGTCTGACAGACTGCCTAACCAGGAGGAGGTGTTCTTGTTAGGGTGTTCTGTTTGGGAGTGGGTGGATTTATTGTCAACATAGGTTACATACAGCAAGGGGAATGAGAGGAACTCTGCCCTGGGCATGCAACTCTTCTACCTGTCCTTGTGAGGTTTGCAAAGTGAGGCTCCCTCGTTTCTCACTGCCCTTCTCTCTCAGGGATCTGATGATCTACCAGAAGAATACTATTGGCTTCTCTGTCCTCATATTGTTGTTAGTTACCTTTGTGGGCTACAGGGGTCACGGGTGGTGCAGGACTGAGGTCCCCTGGAAGAAAGGAGAGATAATGCATCTGTAATTATGCCTGTCACCAACACTCAGTATCTTTGTGACTCACCCTCTCCTGTTCCTGAGATTTTGAGAATGAGCTACAAAAATTCTGATACAATCATGAAGGTGGACATTTATAGTGGGAAATTACCAATACGGAGTTAGGTAGAAATATAAGGGTATTTAATAGGGATAAGCCTTACTTACAGAGCGACCTAGCCAGCCGGTGGCAGCAGCCTGTACCGCAAGAAGCAAAGAGAAACCGAAAGCGCAAACGCAGTCACACTGCGTGGTCACTCTGACCACACCCTCACAAGCATGGTCAGGCAGACCTGTAGCCAGCCCCTAAGAAGGCGTGGCTACAGCTTCCCCTACAGACATTTTCTTACTAACAGGGAATCTTAGCAGCAGGCCTATCATCACTGAGATAGAACACATGTGAGTGAGCAATAGACATTTGTCCCATGTGATCACAGCCTCAATTTTATCCAAGACTGAATTTCCTGTGGAGAACTAATCAAGTCTGTAGGGAAAGATCTTACTAGGTACCTGGGGTATTGACCACATCCATTTGGGCATGGCCACAGGTGTGTACAGGGCGTGTGGGATATAGGCCTGGGGAGAGGAAGTGCCGGTGTCTCTCAGGGACCTGGTTGGGTCTCAGAGAGCTGCTGAGACTGGATGCTCAGAGTGCTGACCTAGGTTATCAGTTTCTCTTGTAAGTGATTTCTCCATAATAAAATTAACCAAAGACATCTATATTCCGTGTATGGTTATCTTCCTCTTACATTCTGGTGTCAGAAGTTGGAAATTCACTGGACATGGGGAGATAAGTTCACCTAGCCTTTTCTCTGCGAGGACAGCACTCACTGCTGCAGCAACTGCTGGCTCTAGCTCCACACCCCTGGAGTCCTCTGAGTTGCAGGGGTTTCCCAGCTCAGCAGCATTCTCCTATACATGGCCACCCACTTGTATGTTTAAGATATTTTGTATATTGACACAATTTAATATATTTCTATCATATTGCACTGTACAGTTCTATCTCAGCTTAAGACACTTCAATTACCTCTGTTTTAGAGATTCACATATATATGCATATATAGTTATATTGCTGAAATCTTGGTCCTTGCTAAGTTATTTAGGAAGCTAAGCCTTTGTACAACTAGGTTTCTGAGAATTAAGATATTTTCACCCACATTCTTATATCTATGAGATTAGCCAGACATAGATTTTGATCTTCAAACACTTCATAGACCTGCAGACAATGGCATTTAAATGTTTTAATATTAGTATGCTATTGACATGAGACACATTTGCTCCTGACATCACCAAGCTATTCCTGAGAAAATGTTGGGCACCGATGTCACTCCTTCTGGAGTCCATTCTCTCATCGGCTAGTGGCCTCTTGGGCAAAGAATTGCCCCCATTTTGACTGCTGACTTTGGACATGCTCTCCTAGTGTGCTTGCAGGAGATAAACTTAGAAGACTGCTGACCTTGCCAAGTCAGGGTAAGAAAGCCTTTCTACCTCCCTGCTTCTGTCTTGGTCAGTCAGATACTCCAGGCCTTAGCCAAAGCTGGTCACCCCTATGCTGCTGTGAGACTTTGGGTGACTGTCCAGATAGCCTACTGTTTCTGTCTTCACTGCACCTTTGGAAGTTGCTCACTTGTGCTTCCTGCCTACTCTAGTATTGCTATCCTTCTCAGGACTTTGATGAAGTTGAAGATTAGACTGTCACAATCATTGTTTTCTCTCCCTAGATAGAAATGTTAGATACAAGACTGAAACTTTCCAGCTTAGTACAGATCTATTGCAATCTCTGTTATGCCTTTATCCTAGGACTAGATATGTAGTTCTTGCCATTTGCTCTTGTTGTTTTACTGGTTTCAGAACTTGAGGGCGTATGTTCATGCTTTTCCTTTTCCTAGCACATACTTGAATTTTGCCATCTTTGTATATAGTTTTGTAGCAAGTCTGAATCTTTTCTTTAGACTAAAAGGGGAATTGTAGGGAGAGATATTTCTAGGTACTGGGGTGCTAACCACACCCATATGGGTGTGGCAACAGGTGTGTAAAGGGCATGTGAGATATAGGCCTGGGAAGAGGAAGCATGGATCTCTCTCGGGGTTCTGGTCGGGTCTCTGAGAGCTGATGAGACTGGATGCTCGGAGCACTGACCTGGGTTATCGGTTTCTCATGTAAGTGATTTCCCTGCAATAAAATTAATCAAAGACATCCCTATTCTGTGTTCTGTTATCCTCCTCTTACACAAGTCCCTTATTGGTTTAAGTCATTTGACATTTGATTCTGGGTTGCAAACCATTTTCTTGTCTTTGTTTGACCCTGTATACCCACATGCCACAAATATGTGTTCTCGATTTGGAAGCAGAATCAAGATGAAACAAGACTGAGATCACGGGAACAGTGAGTGCATTTTAGCATTAAGTGAAGGATATTAGTAAATTTCAGCTCATGGATAAGCCAGAAATGTTTGAAAAGACTCTAAATTCACTGTGCTGTCACAGTTTAGGATGTTATCCTAAGGACCCAGTTTATAGTACTAGAAGCCCTGGTTCCATTTGTATGAAGGAAGGATAATATTTCTTACACTCCATGTTATCTGGACCATCTTAATGTATTCATACTTGTAGATAAATTGGAGCATCTAATGAAGAAAGAGATCGAGTGACAATGAATTTAAAAATCAAAATGTAAGATTGGGGAAAAAGAGTGGCATGATTATAATCTTCTGTATTTGAATACTTGCCCATATGGAAGGGAATAGATCTTAAAGACTCTCAAAGAATAGAATTAATAAAATCATGAGGGAGATATTGGCTACATAAAGAAAAATTGCAACATTGCCCCTAAGCTATGGATTGCACTATGAGGTGGGTATGAACAGTATTTAACCTTCCCAATCATCCTACCAGTTATTCATTCTGATCTTCAGTTTACATTTGAAGAAGGTAAGACTCAAATGAGTTAAGTCATTATCCAAGATTGCGTGAAGTGTAAATGCTGGAGTGAGATTTAAACCCTGGCCTGATGCTGGGGCAGTCCAGTTCTCCACCTGTGGCTCACTTAAACCAAGGCTGAGCAAAGCCTATTATTTAACCACATGTGTAGCCTGTTTCTAGAAGCTCAGGAGTAGGAACCACCACTATTTGACAGATGACTAGAGTTGGGCATCCCCAGATATTCTGAGAAGGGGAAGTTGGTTTTGGCATTGTGGTTGCTCGACTAAGACTGTACTGTTCTGTCATTTCTAGGGCATTGGGAAAAGAAATCAGGATATGTGACTGAGAAAATGGGGCTTAGGGTATGCTGTGGTTTGTATGGGATATTTTCCCTGATGAATGATCATGTCTTGAAGGATTAGTCCTGTAGAGGTGACTGGATATGAGGACTGTGATTTTATGAATGAACACATACACTAGTGCACTCATAATTGCATGAGTCCTGAGAATGGTATTGGAAACCATATGAGTGTTCAGTTGGAGAAATTGGATCACAGGAGGCCTGTCCTATAAGGAATATCTTGCATGGGCTTCCTGCCTCTTCCTTCTCCTTTTTTTCCTCTTTTCTCCCCCTCCTCTCCTCTGCCCCACCTTCTCTTCTCTTCTCTTCTCTTCTCTTCTCTTCTCTTCTCTTCTCTTCTCTTCTCTTCTCTTCTCTTCTCTTCATCTTTTTCGGCTCCTCTCCTCCCCCTTGCTCTCACTCTAACTCTAACCACCTGTTTAGAAAAACCCACATAACTAATCTATTTCATGACACCAAGAATTGATGACAACTCACCTTTCCCTACTCATTGCCTTTCTTCAACCTTTGGGGTATCTGGACCTAAACTAATTTTACCTGGTTTCACCAAGGCTTCCCATATGAGATTCCTATGCTTCTTGTCTCGGATTTGCAGATTAATTTCTGAACCCATGTGACCAACGTGGATCTCAGAGAAGAGCTGGGATTCCCCAGGGCTCCTGTAGCACAGCTCTAGTTCCTGGACATAGAGGGGGAGAAGGGGGAGGGGGAGAGGGAGGGACAGGGACAGGGACAGGGAGAGGGAAATTGTGTGAGAAGCCTCTACTCATGTGAACAGGTGCTTTCCACACCCCCATACTTTCTTGCTCTTTCACACCATATTAGACACTGGCTGTCTTTTGCACTGAGGTAACCCACAGCTTTTGAATGCACAACTTTACTCAAAAGGTTGGGACATTGTGGAAGAAGAGTTGGAGAGAATGTAGCAGCAGAAGATACAGAGAATGCTTATGGACCTGGAGGGACCCCCACCATGCTGCTTCTTTCCTATAACCCTGAGAAAAAATTGACAAGAACCAACTAAGGAAGGGTTTATGTTGTTTAGTTTTATGGTGGGGGCTTCATTCTTGGTGGCAGCAGTTTGTAGCACAGCATGTTTTATCCCAGAGGATCAGGAATCCAAGTCTGAGTGGGGAGCAGGGTATGGATTTAATCCTCAAGGCCTATCACTAGTGCTCTGCCTCTGTTTGCCAGGCCTCACATATTTGTTTCCACAACTCCCTGAATAGTGTCATTAACTTGGGTTCAAGTGCTTAACATTTACACCTGCGGGAGACATTTCAGATTCAAACCATGAAGAGGGAGAGCTCATCCTGAAGGTCCTGCTCATGCATCTTCAGCCACGGCTTGCTGTCCATGTTAGTTTGGTCCTCTCTCTCTTCCAAATTGAGTCTAATTCCTCAACTCCCCCGGCCATCTATATTCCTGTGTGGTTCCTTAAATTGCTTTCCACCTAACTAGGATGTATTTTTTACTCACCCCAAATCCCAATAGTTTGCTCCCCAATCTCAGTTTGCTGCAAATCCCTGTATCTACCCCACAGGTTTCCCAAGCCTGACATCTGACCCTGAAGAGTAGCAAACACCTGGATGCTCACCTTTGGGATGATTTTCAGCCTCTTGGAAGCAGACACAATGTAGCGTGAACCAATATAAAGAGAGTCTACTGGGGGTGGCTTGTGTATTCGAACAAACCAAAACTTCATCTCTTCCTCATCAATGGCCTAGAGAACATCACAAACAGGGTTTAGGTAGATTTATGATCTAAACATCTGGTCTGAATAAGGTGAGGTGGTCCATCAGTACATTTGTGGGGATGGGGTTGTGACTCCTACTGGGCACCTTCTGCCTTGTGCTCTGCCACACAGGCTGCTAGAAATTGGCCTTTTTATTGTTCATTGTGGGAACAGAGTCCCTGTCATAGAAGGAAGGGATTTGGCTATATGTTGGACATCCCATCCTTCTGATTGGCAGAAAGAGGCTGTAGAACACTGTGTAGAGATAAAGAGACATTAAAAGCAGTTGGGGGAGACTCTGGTGTCAGGGGGGAGGAAGAATGCAGAATCATAAACACCAGTGTTCTCTTTATAGAACTGCTTAACCACTCCAAGTGGGGAAACTCTCCAAGGGGCTCACTAGCTGCATGTCAGGATTTCTGCCAGCCCACCCTGGCCCTACTTTTGTGGTCCTCAGTGTCACCTTCCGAATGGTGCAGTCATTGGGGATCAGGTAGAGATGAAGGGTGACATCCTTGAGATTGAGAGGATAGTAGATCAGTGTGATGGAAGTGATGGGGATGAAGTGTCCTACAGCAGGGATCATTCTCACTAGAACTCCCACTGGGGAGAAGCTTGGGTTTTCCAGTACTGCGTAGTGCTGCTCCACCCTGGCTGGAGTTTCTAGGATCATCCCATGTTCTTGAAAGTGAGCCACCTGGAACAAGGAGATGTCCACCTGTCCCTCTGTAAGAGAACAGATTCAAAGATGAAGATTTAGTGTTTCCATTGATCTATGCTTGGCTGGAAAAATAGCCCCCTAGGATTTAGAATGACTATGGAGCTTTGAATGGGAATGGCCACCGTAGTTGGTGGGACTGTTTGGGAAGAAGTAGGAGGTGTGGCTTTTTTCTAGGAAGTGTGTCACTGAAGGTGGCTTCAAGGTTTCAAAATCTTGTGCTGTTTTCATTTTCCTTTCTCTCTCCTCCTTGCAGATAAAGATGTAAGCTCTCAGCTACTGCTCCAGTGATAAGCCTGCCTGCTCCCTGCCATGCTCCTTGCCAGGACGGTCTGAACTTACCCTCGAAATCTGGAAGCCCCAATAAAATATTTCTTCTGTAAGTTCCTTGGTCATGATTTTTTTTAGCTTTAACTTATGTTTTGATGGTTATGAGAAAACCAGAGAACCAAAAATCTTAAGTTTTATTTATAATTCCCAGTGAGAACACAGCAGACCAATTGACCATTTCCTCACCATTAATTCCCTGGGGAGGTGACTGTGACAGGCTGCCAGTGGTGACTCATGCTCACTCCCCCTCATTGGAGCAGTTTTGGCTTTAGACCAGTCTAGCTGCTGGGAGAGCATTCACAAAAGACTGGAGGTTCTTGATGGTCTCATCCATGATGCTATAAAGAACATAGCCTCAGAGGCTAATGTAAGTGAGGTGTAGCCATCACCAGTCTTGGTATCTTGGGATTGACAGTTTACACTAATATGTTTGTTGCAGAATGGAGTTTGGTGTTATGAAAGAGACCCCAGGATACCTATCTTTGTTCACTGAAGACAATGCTGGATGCATCCATGGTATGGTTAATGTCAAATGTGATCTCAATGAAATCTGTATTCACCTTGGATGATAGAAGGTGATTATCTTGATTGGGTTAATGATTTTTGAGGAGCTACTTTGTGCAATCCATGTACTAGGATTCAGATCTGTGTAAGGTGGAGGTCACATGAGCACAAACTTTCTCTGTTCTTTGCTCCCTCTGTTGACACAAGGTTACCAGGCACTGTAAGCCCCATGTTCGTACTTCCATGCCATGATGAACTGTTTCTTTGAACTGTGAGGTGAAATAAATCTTTTCTCTCTTAAGTTTCTTTGGTCAGGTATTTCATTTGAGCTACAATTAAAGTAACGTGAATAGAAAATTTATACCAGGAGTTGGGTCGTTGCTATAATAAACCTGATCATGTGGGTCTTAGGCCTTTGTAAGTGTTTCTCGGCTGGAATGTGGAAGAGTTTGGTATTTAGAACTAGAAAAGCCCTTCTATGCTGAGAGCAGAGATCATGGGAACATTCTGGTGGAAGCAGGGAAGACAAGAATGCTGAGAGCATCAGTGGAGGCCAGTTCATGACACTTTCAGAGAGTACCAGGTTTCCACTGGGAACGGTAAAAGGATCTATTCTTGTGACAGCTTGGCTAACAATCTAATTTCATTGTGTAAATGTCGTGGCTGTGAGTTAAGTTGAATTTAAAGGAAAAAAGGGACTAATTTTGGCAGGAAAAGTTCCAAGACAGGAAACATTCACTCTGGTTAAAAAAAATTCAGCTGTAATTGTTAGAGATCAGCATCACCGAAGGGAAAGTTGCACTGCACTGTGGCAATAGGAAAGGTGTCCTGAGGGCAAAATCTCATTCTTCATAGGCTTAATCTTGTGATGATCCAAACTGAGTTAAAAGCAGAAAGCCTGAAGTGATGGTATTTCCCGTTCCACAAATGTAAATACCCGAGGAAGCGTTTCCTCATGGTCAGCACATCTTACAGCTGCTGTCCAAGGCAGCAGGGCCAGGCCACATCTCAAGTTGTCAACAGAACTTGACAGTATCCTCATTATAGTTTTTAGGCATGACAGATGCTAGATTGATGGGTCACTGAATCATGCTTCACAGTTGCAGGTAGCAGCTAAGGTGAGGCAGTGTGCCTTAGTCAAAGATCCTGCAAGGAGGTCATCTCTGAACCTTTGAAAATGAAGCCTAAGATGGAATGGAAATTCTGGATAATGGAGAATCCAAAACCACATATTTTCTTTTCTACTGAAGGAAGTTGTAGTTAAAGAGTAGAAGTACAGCCCAAGAAAGAGGCTATGTTTGCTTCATGTGGTAGAACTGGAGGGGTGGATCTACCTTTGGACCTCTGTGAATAATGTCAAGAGCAGCATGGCTGGACATGAAGCTGTAGGATTTGGTGTTCATGCTGATGGAGTTTTGTCTTGCTGTGGTTTGATCAGTCCTTGGTATGTCCTGATTGCTTGATTTTTGAATGGCAATGTTTATTCTGTGTCATTGTATGTTGAAAGTATGCAACTTGTTTTTTATTTATTAGGAGCTCATAGTGAAGACATTGCCTTGAATCTCAGATAAGTGGTGGTCTTTATGGATTTTAAAACTGTTGGAATTATTAAAGGCTTTGGGGATCTTTGAAATTGGATTTTATTTTTCATTATGATCCCAAATTGAAACTTTAGAGACACAAGGTAGAAAGTTAGGATGTAAATCAATGTGCTTGGGTGTCAAGTTGACAATGGGTAGAATGGTCATGTTGAATGTCACTTGTCAGCTTGATGTGATCCCTGCTAATGGAGGCACCACTCTGCAATCCACCCTTTCCCTGGTCTTTCAGCAGTGAGTTTGCTTCCAACTTGCACCATGGAAGACAGTGTCACAGTGTATGTCTTTTAGCAGAGAACATTTCTATTTCTCTTGGGTGATTGCTTTGGAATCAAAAAGCAGCAAAGAACAAGACAATGAACTTGCTACTCCAGGAAGTGGTACAGCTTGAAATTTCAGTCAGTGATGCGAGTTATTATATAGTTTCAGATGGAGCTCCCAGCACTAAAATGTCTCCTGTGTGCCTGTTTGGGGACTTGAAACCCTGCTTTTCCCTAAGTCAGATTCAGCCCCAACTCCAGATCCTGACACTTATCCATTCTTTGTGCTTTGCCAATTTTGACAAAATCTAGGAAGATGTTGTACCTGTCCATCTTCCCTTCTTGCAAGGGTAAATGCTAGTCATGACCTTCCCAGGACTTGAGGGGAATGTGGGGTGCTGGATTTTCATTGTTAATAGCAGATGTTTACAGAAACATTTAAAATACCAAGTTCTTTCATTTCTTTGTCATTTTAGGTTTTTGATACAGGACCCTACTACATATTTGTTGATATAAATCATAATTCTCCTGCCTTTACTTCCTGAATTCTGACATTCCATGTCTGTGCTACCACCTGGCCCTGTGGCTGTCCTGCCTGCATGTATTGCTGCTTCCATGCACTGTAACATTATCATCTTCTTTAAATATTCCAGTGGAGCAACTGTCTGATCTGACAGTGGGAGTGAGAAAAAGGCAAGGTGGTGACCTGCAGGGAAGAAGCTTGAGCAGTGACTGGGGCAAGAGTCATTGCGGAGACCAGGAGCTCTGTTCTTCAAGAAGATACATCAAACAAGAAGGGATGACAAAACATCTCAGTGTCCACCTCCATAACCCGCTCTGCCTCACCTAGGACATCATAGACCTTTCCTCATCACCATCATCCTACAGTCTGCTATATGACCTGTCAACTCCTCCCTATCCTTCCCTTGGTTACCTTGGAGAGTCACAAAATGAGGGAGGTACACAGTAGCCACAGCTTCCTGATCAGCCTTGATGTCAAACAGAGGCCCAGCCACCATATGACTGTGCAGCAAGGGAGTTTCATTCAGGTATTGGCTCCAGGCACAGAATTCAATCTTGATTGTCACTGCCCTTGTCACCACAAAGCGAAGTCCTATGTTGGGACAGTGGTAGGAACCAGCCACAGGAAACTGAACTCTAGAAGAGGGAGAGGAAGACATAAGTGAATACCAGTTCTGTTCAACTGCTGAATGCAGACCTAGTGCAGGGCTGAGGAAACCACAGACTTCAGCCAGATGGCTCTGAGCTCTGGTTCCTCTGCTGTCTGTAGGTAGATCACTAAGTAAGTCATTTAACCCCCAAATCTGTTTCCCCATTTGTACATAGGGGTAACAACACCACCATCTCATAGAACTGTGAGTACTGAGTGGTCTAGAGCAAACCTACAGGTGACACACACACACGCGTGAACATATGAAGTTCTGGGGATTAAGCTAGGACCTTGTGGACACTAAGCAAAGACTACCAGTAACGTACATCTTCAGTGTTTGGTGTTTATGTTCTTTGTTTGAGAATAATTTATTAGTTTTTGTAATCAAACCCACATAGATAAGAAGTTACATATTTAATACACTGAGTTACCCCTGCACAAATGGAAAAAAATTAAGTTCAACATTTCTAGACCAATATGGTTGTTAATTTCTGTACTATGCCAACTCAACACAGGTAAGCTGGGATACTTATTTCCAAAGTTGACAGCACAGCTAAAGTTTCCAAAAATTCAAATTATATATTTATATTTATATTTATATTTATATTTATATTTATATAAAAAGACCAATAATGGCAATATGTTATGCATCAATAGCAGCAACAGCTTTTCCAGGTTCTGCAGTCGTTTGAACAAAATTGTAGAGACATCCAGTACACTCCATTTAAAAAAAAAACAAAAAAACAAACCAAAAATCCAAACAACAACAAGAAAGTATAAAACAAAATCCCAGAAAACAGCACAATTCTGTTACTCTTGGGGTACTTGGCACTATGTTTTTTGTTAAGTTAGCTTCTCAATCATCATCTGGGAGGAAACCATTCTGAGCAACATCATTAAAAACAGCTCTGATAAAGCACGGTCACTACTATGTATCATAAAGCAGGTCCACATATGAGTGAGTACACATCATGTTTATCTTTTTGTGATTGGGTTACCTTGATCAGAATGGTTTCTTCAAGTTCCATCCATTTTCCTGCAAATTTCAAGATTCCATTGTTTTTTTTTTTCTGTTGAGTAGTACTCCATTGTGTAAATGTACCACATTTTCTCTATCCATTCTTCAGTTGAGGGGCATCTAGGCTGCTTCCAGTTTCTGACTATTACAAATAATGCTGCTATGAACATGGTTGAACATATGTCCTTGTTATATGAATGTGCTTCTTTTGGGTATATGCCTAGGAGTGGAATTGCTGGATCTTGTGGTAGACTCATTCCCATTTTCTGGAGGAGTCACCATACTGATTTCCAAAGTGGCTGTAAAAGTTGGCACTCCCACCAGCAGTGGAGGAGTGTTTCCCTTTCTCCCCATCCTCTCCAGCATAAACTGTCATTGGTGTTTTTTTCATTTTGGCCATTCTGACAGGAGTAAGATGGTATCTCAGAGTTGTTTTGATTTGCATTTCCCTGATGTGCACTTTCTCATGTGTCCTTCAGCCATTTAAGATTCCTCTATTTAGAATTGTCTATTTTGTTATGTACCCCATTTTTTTTAATTGGATTGTTTGTTATTTTCGAGAATAGCTTCTTGAGTTCTTTGTATATTTTGGAGATCAGCCCTCTGTCAGATGTGGGGTTGGTGAATATCTTCCCAGTCTATGGGCTGTCGTTTTGTCTTGCTGACTATGTCTTTGCCTTTCAGAAGCTTCTCAGTTTCAGGAGGTCCCATTTATTAATTGTTGATCTCAGTGTCTGTGCTACTGGTGTTATGTTCAGGAAGCAGTCTCCTGTACTGATTAATTCAAGGGTATTTCCCACTTTATCTTCTAGTAGGTGCAGTGTGGCTGGGTTTGTGTTGAGGTCTTTGATCCATTTTGACTTAAGTTTTGTTCAGGGTGAAAGGCTTGGGTCTATCTGTAGTCTTCTACATGTTTGCATCCAGTTATGCAAGCACCATTTGTTGAAGATGTTCTCTTTGTTCCAGCGTATATATTTGGATTGTTTGTCAAAAATCAGGTGTTCATAGTTGTGTGGGTTAATATCAGGGTTTTCAATTATATTCCATTGGTCTACCTGTCTATTTTTGCGCCAATACCAAACTGTTTTCAGGACTATAGCTCTGTAATAGAGCTTAAAGTTAGGGATGGTGATGCCTCCAGAAGTTCCTCTATTGTACAGGGTTCTTTTGGCTATCCTGGGTCTTTTGTTTCTCCATATAAAGTTAAGAATTGTTCTTTCAAGGTCAATGAAGAATTGTGTTGGGATTTTGATGGGGATTGCATTAGATTGCTTTTGGCAAGATTGCCATTTTTATTATTTTGATGCTACCTATCCAAGAGCATGGGAGATCTTTCCATTTTCTGGTATCTTCTTTAATTTCTTTCTTTAGAGACTCAAAATTCTTATGGTACAGGTCTTTCACTTTTTTGGTTAGTGTCACTCCAGGGTATTTTATGTTGTTTGTGGCAATTGTAGAGGGTGATGTTTCTCTGATTTCTTTCTCCACCAATGTGAAATCGGTATATAGTAGGGCTACAGATTTTTTTGAGTTAATCTTGTATCCTGCCACTTTGCTGAAGGTGTTTATTAGCTGTAGGAGTTCCCTGGTAGAGTTTTTCGGGTCACTTATGTAGACTATCATATCATCTGCAAATAGTGAGAGTTTGACTTCTTCCTTTCCGATTTGTATGCCCTTAATCTCCTTTTGTTTTCTTATTGCTCTAGCTAGAACTTCAAGGACAATATTGAAGAAGTATGGAGAGAGTGGACAGCCTTGCCTTGTTCCTGATTTTAGAGGAATTTCTTTGCGTTTCTCTCCATTTAATTTGATGTTGGCTGTTGGCTTGCTGTAAATTGCTTTTATTATATTGAGGTATGTTCCTGTTATCCCTGATTTCTCCAGGACCTTTATCATGAAGGGGTGTTGGATTTTGTCAAAGGCTTTTTTGGCATCTAGTGAGATGATCATGTGATTTTTTTCCTCAGTCTGTTTATATGGTGGATTACATTGATGGATTTTTGTATGTTGAACCATCTGTGCATCCCTGGGATGAAGCCTACTTGATTGGGATGGATGATTTCTCTGATGTGTTCTTGGATTCGATTTGCCAATATTTTATTGAAAATTTTTGCATCAGTGTTCATGAAGGATATTGGTCTGTAGTTCTCTTTCTTAGTTGTGTCTTTGTGTGGCTTGGGTATCAAGGTTATTGAAGCCTCATAAAAAGAGTTTGGTAATGACCCTTCTGCTTCTATTGTGTGGAATACTTTGAGGAGAATTGGTGTTAACTGTACTTTGAATTTCTGGTAGAATTCTGCACTGAAGCCATCTGGCCCTGGGCTGTTTTTGGTTGGGAGACTTCTAATGTCTGCTTCAATTTCATTAGGACTTATAGGTGTATTTAAGTTGCTTATCTGTTCTTGATTTAATTTTGGTAAGTGAAATCTGTCCAGAAAATTGTCCATTTCCTTTAGATTTTCAAATTTTGAGGAATATAGGTTTTCAAAGTATGACCTGATGATTCTCTGAATTTCCTCTGTGTCTGTTGTTATGTCACCCTTTTCATTCCTGATTTTATTAATTTGCATGTTCACGCTTTGTTGTTTGGTAAGTTTGGATAAAGGTTTGTCTATCTTGTTGATTTTCTCAAAGAATCAACTTTCTGTTATATTGATTCCTTGTATTGTTCTCCTTGTTTCCATTTTATTGATTTCAGCCCTCAATTTGATTATTTCCTGGCATTTGCTCCTCCGGGGTGTATTGGCTTCTTTGTTTTCTAAAGCTTTCAGTTGTGCAGTTAATTCTCTAGTGTGATTATTCTCCTGTTTCTTCATGTGGGCATTTAGCGCTATGAACTTTCCTCTTAGCACTGTTTTCAAAGTATCCCATAGGTTTGGATATGTTGTGTCCACATTCTCATTGAATTCTAGGAAATCTTTAATTTCTTTTTTTATTTCTTCCTGGACCCATGAATTGTGCAATTGGGTGTTACTTAATTTCCATGAGTTTGTAGGTTTTCAGTAATTCGTATTGTTGTTGAAGTCTAATTTTAAAGCATGGTGGTCTGATAAGACACAGGGGGCTATTTCAAGTTTTTTGTACCTGTTGAGGTTTGCTATGTTACCAAGTATGTGGCCGATTTTAGAGAAGGTTCCATGTGGTGCTGAGAAGAAGGTAAATTGTTTTGTATTTGGGTGGAATATTCTATAGATATTTGTTAAGTCCAATTGTGCCATAACTTCTATTAGATCTTTTGTTTCTTTGTTAAGTTTCTGTCTGGTGTTCCTGTCCAGTGGTGAGAGTGGGGTGTTGAAATCTCCCACTATAAGTGTGTGTGGTTTTATGTATGATTTGAGTTTTAGTAGAGTTTCTTTTACAAATGTGGATGCCTTTGTATTTGGGCGTAAATGTTCAGAATTGAGACTTCATCCTGATGGATTTCTCCTGTGATGAGTAGGAAATGACCTTCTTCATCTCTTTTGAGTGATTTTAGTTTAAGGCCCAATTTGTTGGATATTAGGATTGCTACCCCCGCTTGTTTCTTGGGTCCATTTGATTGGAAGATCTTTCCCCAACCTTTAATTCTTAGGTACCGTCTGTCTTTGAAGTTGAGGTGAGTTTCTTGTATGCAGCAGAAAGAAGGTTTCTGTCTTCTTATCCATTCTGCTAATCTGTTCTTTTTATAGGGGAGTTGAGACCATTAATGTTGATGGATATTAATGACCATTGATTACTGTTCATTCTTGTTTGTTTTTGATTTGGTGATGGTGGTGAGATTATGTGTGGGATTCTGTCCCTTTTTCCTTTTGGCTATTGGTAAGTTGGGATTATCTATTGCCTATGTTTTTCTGGTTGTAGTTCACTTCCCTGGGTTGGAGTTTTCCTTCCAATACTTTTTGTAGGGCTGGATTGCTGGATATGTATTGTTTGAATCTGCTTTTGTCATGGAATATTGTTTTCTCCATCTATAATGATTGAAAGCTTTGCTGGGTATAGTAGTCTCGGCTGGTATCCATGGTCTTTTAGTGTAGGTAGAATATCTATCCAGGACCTCTGGCTTTCAGAGTTTCCAAGGAAAAGTCAGGTGTGATTCTTATAAGTTTGTCTTTATATGTTACTTGACCTTTTTCCTTTGCTGCTCTTAATATTTTGTCTTTGTTCTGTATGTTTGGTGTTTTGATTATTATGTGCCGAGGTGACCTTTTTTTTTTTTTTGGTTCAGTCTATTTGGTGTTCTGTAGGCTTCTTGTATTTTCATTGGCATGTCTTTCTTTAGGTTGGGAAAGTTTTCTTCTATGATTTTGTTGAATATGTTTTCTGTGTCTTTTAGTTGGATTTCTTCACCTTCTTCTATACCTATTATTCTTAGGTTTGGTCTTTTCACGGTATCCCATAGTTCCTGGATATTTTGTGATAGGGATTTGATGTACTTAAGATTTTCTTTGTTGATGAATCTGTTTCCGCTAGTGTGTCTTCAACGCCTGACATTCTCTCTTCCATCTCTTGTATTCTCTTGGTTATGCTTACATCTGTAGTTCCTGATCATTTACCCTGCTTTTCTATTTCCAGCATTCCCTCAGATTGTGCTTTCTTTATTGTCTCTATTTCAGCTTTAAGTCTTGCACTGTTTCCTTGAGAGATTTGTTGATATCTTGTATTTTTTTGGTTAGTTTTTTCTTCCATTTCTTTAAGGGATTTTCTCATGTCCTCTTTGAGTTCCTCTTTGAGGTCCTCTATCATTTTCCTGAAGATGTTTTTAAGGTCATTCTCTTCTGGTTCATCTGCATCATGATGATCAGGTCTTACTGGTGTATGCTTCCTAGTCTCCGGTGGTGTCATATTGGGTTTTCTGTTGTTGGATGTGCATTTACCTTGTCCTCTTCTCATGCTTTCTTCTGGTGTGTGTAGCAAGAGTTTCTTGTTCTCTTGGTGGGTGTGGGACCAAGGTTCTCTGATGTCGGTCCTCTTCTCGTGGATGGAGGTGTCATTGTTCCCTGGGTTGGGAAGTGTTTGGGAGTGCAGGGTCCTGGGCCGGCGGATGGAGGCCGGCCTGCCTCTGGGTGTTGGGTGTTCGGAACCTGCCACCGAACTGGTCCGACATGCAGGTCACTTGTATCAGGTGACTCTGAGCAGCCACAATGAACTGGAACTGGAAACAGTTCCTGGCCTACCTGGACTGGTGGATGGAGGCCGGGCTGTCTCTGGGTGTTTGGAACCCGCCGAACTGGTCAGGCACCAGGTCACTTGCTTCAAGTGACTCTGAGCAGCGATGACGATCAGGGGCCAGAAACAGTTCCTGACCTACCTGGGCCGGTGGATGGAGGCCGGGCTGCCTCTGGATGTTGGGTGTTCGGAACCGGCACACAGGTCGCTTGTGTCAGGCAACTCTGAGCAACGACGACCTGATGTTTATATTCTTAAAGAGTATATTTCCCCAAAATAAGGGTCCATCTGCTAACACTAGTGATAAATCCTTGGCCCCGACATAACGCTTCACCAAGATCTTCAGTGATTTTTCTCAAGGCTTCCTGTTTGGTGACACGTGGGTAGACAAGTGTCATTCCTATTGCAGTAAGTTAAAGTGACAGTTTCTCTTAATGAGACAGTGACCGTGACAGTGCTGGAGGAGGATAACAGGTTATGGAAGACACCATGACTGTGTATATAGTCTCTCATTACTCATTGGACTATAGCCCTTGGAGGATAAAGCTGCAGTACATGTCTCATGTTCTCAGGTCCTAGTGGGTTCTTGACACACAGTGGCAGTTAGTGAAGCAGGAGTGCCGAAATTTAAGAAAATCAAAGAGACAGGAGAAACAAAATGTAATGAGGGGGCAGATGCTGTTTACATCATGAATAAAATAACCAGCAGAAAGTCCACATTTCAGAAAATGAGCAAAGTTGAGCACAGACTGTTTAGATGGAATGAAGGACTCATGTCAGCTCTGTTGTGGTAATGGTGAGCTGGTCATGGAAGACGAGGTCCTGTCTTAACTATGGGGGAGGCATAGTGAAATGTTTGTGGGTGAAGTCACCTGATGTCCTGCACTCAGAATATTGTGACAGTGATGACAAGGGAGGAATGTGAGTAGTTGAAACAAACTTGGAAAAATGGTTGCTGGAGTTCCCAAGCTTTTTATTCCAGTCTTAGCCTTGCCTCTGGCACTAGTGATGGTAGGAGAAGACAGGGTAGAGGCTAGGTGAAAAGTGTGGAAAGTGTGCTGGGGAAAGTCACCTTTTCCAGGCAGAGCTCACTCACCGGTACAGGTTCCTTTCTCTGTCAACCACCTCAGTAGCCACTGGCCCTGTAGGGCCCCAGAAGTCATCTTCAGTCCCCAGTGGTTCCATGTGCTTGTGTCCTGGAGAGGCAGGAGAAGATGGATGGAAGGTCTATAGTGGTGCAATTTATGAACAGCATTCCTCTAGAAGACCCAGACAGAGGTCACTCTCTTTTATCCTGGCTCATCTCTACAGCCTTTCCCAGTGTTGGACCATGGATGACTCTTTTCAGGGTCTCCATGCCATGTCTTAGCAGGGAGTGTACCTTCAGTTTTCATCACTGTTCATTAGACTACCTGCATGCTTTTCATTTATATATATTCATTTTATTTTATTGTCTTCTGCTATGGTTTTTGAGCAACCATCCCACCATATTACCTTCTCCTATGCTAGCCTCTGTATTTTCTGTTACTGGCCTAGCACGTTCTAAGTGAGTATGTTGAAAAAGAAAAGAATGTAACTCAAAATATAGATGAGCAGGGATAGGGAGGTGAGTCCCAGGCAATAGCAGCTCAAAATGAGATGCAGAGTCCTGCTATAGAGCATGATGCAAACCACAGACTAGAGAAGAGGCCCTAAGAAGCCTCCAAGGCTGGCAAAGAAAGAAGCAGTATTCCCTCTGGGTTCTAGGTGTGAAAGGTCTTGCAAGGGTGGTACTCTTATTGGAGAGCCTGTACTGTTCCATGTCAGAGACAGGGGAATAGAAATGATAACCATTTCCAGAACAACTGTTGGAGATGTTGCAATGTTTTTTTTTCTTTTCTTTTGTATATGGCAGTGAAGTTGCACTAATGAAATCTCAACAATATCTCGGCCTCAGCAAGAACTGCCCAATGATAGCACTACTTGACATTCTAATGTGGATGGGGGGATTCTGATAACGCTCTACTCATAAATGAAGAGCTACAGGCAATTAATAGCTGGTAGGAGAGGGTTAACATCAGTCTTCCCCGGGAAAAGTTTCCTAATAGATCATCCAGACTCAAGTGTTCAACCTGAAATATATAGATGACCAACACTAAATGGACTCATCATGTTGTATTCATATATACATATGTAAATACACATATATTTAATATTTAATATTTAAGAAGAGGTTATGAATTTGAGAGAGAGAGTTTGCTGGTGGGACACAGGAGTTGTTGGAGTAGGCAGACTGCGGTCTGGAAAGGTGTAAATAATAGTACTTGTGTATTAATTTCTAAAAAGAAATTTCAAAAAGAAAGAAATGATAACTTTCCCCCACAGATTCTCCTTCATCTGTAATCATGATGCCCTGTGTCTGAACCCATCACATACCCGACTGTAGTCTCTGCTGCTTGAATGAGGTCAAGCTATCACCCATTTCTTCTCCATCCATGTTCTTAGTAGGGTCCATCACAGGTGGATTCCTACACACAGACATATTATTTCCCTCAGATTTCAGGAGAAACCAGGGAAACCAGGGCCATGTACATATCTTGACATAAAATCCAACTCATCTGAATTTGAACTCAGTCCTAGGCTTCTGTGGGACTGAACTCTATGAAGGCCCCATCCTCCTGGTCATCAATGGGGCTTGAACAGGGATCATCTCATCCTTTGCTTTAATTTGAATGTGTTACCCAACATCTACTCACTAGAAAGTTAACCCCCAATGTCACAGTGCTGATAGGATGCAGGATAAGACACAATGAGGTCATGAATGTTCTGCTTTCATGAAGGGGTTAATGTCATCATCACAGGAGTGGGTTCCTGTGGCCTGACAGTACTCGTCATTAAAGACTGCCTGGCTTCACATTCTCAGCCTTCCCAGCTGCCCAATCAGATGAAACAGGACAAAGGGCTTCTTTAGAAGCAGGGTCCATGCCCTGACCCTTCCCTGTATCCAGAAAGAAATAATCTCAATTATTTATGTTAGGTGCCCAGTGTCAGGCATTGTGTTATAGCTGAACAAGATGAATGCTGATCCCCTAGACACTACCTCCTAATTTCTAATTTGTCTCCTTTCTGTCATCTACTCTTCACCTCCACAGACTCCATCCTTCTCCCAGGATGGATAGAACATTGTCCTGAACCACTGCCGCATCCTCTGACAGGTGGCCCTAATCCTGATTTGTCCCTTCTAGTCCATTTTCTACATAGTAGCTGGCTATAAAAAAATGGGTGGAGATGCCTTTCATGGCTGAGGCACTACAAAGCCTCTCATTTCCTCTGGGGAGAAACAGAACATTCTTAGCATGGTTCATCATTCTTGCTGTGACTCCTGTCTGCCTCCAGGCCCTCCTATGTCACCCTTTCCTTCTCAAATCTAGACCAGGGGCTCTCAAATCACTATGTTAAATGTCACTTGGATGGCCTGCTAAATCAGAAGGCTCAGTGAAGGAAGCTGCTCCTCCTGATATTCTGAGTCATCAGGGATGGAGTGGGGCCTGAGAACTTGCATTTTTGTGGAGCTCTCAGGTTGATGGTGAGGGAGAACAGATGATCTCACACATGGTTTCCTGTCCCTCAGTGGAGTTTCTCTCTCTGCTTCCTTATTCTCTACCTCTGCCTGGAAATTTCCTCTTCTTGCATCAACCCCACATTTCTCATCTTGGAGAGCTTGCCTCAGCTTTCGATCAGGTCAGACAGACTACCATCTCACTCAAAGGTTCCCAGGTACAATTTCATGGACTGTGGGTGAACAAGGGTCCCTTCACTGCTGGTGTCCAGTAATACCAAATCATGGGCCATGTCTTCCTGGTTCACTGATGTGCTCTCAGAACCGAAAATAGTGTATGATGTATAGTGAGTTTTGCACAAATGTTCAATCAATGGATGGATGGCCATCCCATATTTATAGAACCCTTGGTTTCACATGTGGTATGACAGCTAGGAACTTGACAGAAAGAATTCATGGTCAGGAACTGAAATTGACTAAGCTAGGAGAACATGGGCTTCAGCACAGCCCCTGGATTTGGGAAAACAACTTTCCTGTCCTGTCCTGAGGCTTTATATCCCATAGCACAGTGTGTGTGTGTGTGGTGTGTGTGTGTGTGTGTGTGTGTGTGTGTGTGTGTGTGTGTGTGTCTGTGTGTGGCGTGCACATAATCCTGTGTGTATGTGTGTCTGAGCATTAGAGTTAGGACAGTGATACTCATAGTGGTTTTTGTTCCCTAAGAGTTTTTCTGTGTTTTTCTTAAGTGTGGTTCTGTTTTCGTTGTCCCCATGATTTGGGTTTCTTGATGGCTATCATTGTCACACTTGTTGTGCCCAGAGGACTTGCCTAATTGACCTTTCATATCTTTTTTTTTCAGATGGAAGAACTTATGTGGGTATGCTATATAATTCTATTTTTTCTAAATTAAAAATATATGCAATCTCCCAATACACAGAACCCTTCTGCATTTTGGTCACTGTGGTTTCCTGGTTTCTTCCTGGTTCTGTGTGTTTTTCCCATTACCTCAGCACCCTTTTCCCAACTCTCAGCTCTAGAGCAGTCATATAGGGCCTGGGTTGACCAGTAGAAGTTCTGTGTTCACCACTTACAATGTGCTAGAGATGAGCATCTGTGGATTCTCTGCCTCCAGGGCCCTGAGCTCCATCATCACCTGGTCACTGAGAGGGTCCTGGTCCAGCCTGCAAGCACAGGAAGGGGCTGCTTATTCTGGGATCCACCACAGGATCATGAGGTATCAGGGTCCAGGATCCTGGACTCTATTGTCTGTAGATGGAGCCAGTGAGGAGCATTATTAAGGCTTATTCTTGAGCCAAAACCAAGACAAACGATGGAGAGTAGTAGGCTTGAGCAGAGGGAGATGTGTCCCTGACACAGTCTAGGTGGTGCTCTGTCACTGTGCAGATAAATCTGAAGTCAGGATAAGGACTTTTGTAACTTTCCAGGGCTGAAATGAGGGCTGGCCCTTTATACCCCTCCCGACAGATACCAGGGAAGGGTACATGGCCATAGATGAGGGTACTCTTGTTGGCACAGGGCAGCACAGTAGCCATCAGCATTCCCGATGGCTGGAGTTCATGGCCATAATCCTAAACAGATTCTGGACAGAGGGCCACATCAAGCTCCTGTAGTGAAACTCATGGCCCTCCAAGGCTCTAGCCACTTTCTGTTCCAGAGCTTTCCCCAGCTCTGCCTTTTCCTGGGCTGCTGTCTCCAGGTTGGCCCAACCAAGTCCTATTTCCTTATCAGGCCTAGGAGAAGCCCTCCTGGGCCATTCAATAAAGCAGGCCTTCTCACAGCATTGCATTTTCATCATACTGTCGACTCCACAGCACTCAGCAGAGATTGTCAATAGTGAATCACAGCTCACAGGTAACTTATGTCTGTCTCTTCCCACACAGCTTCAGCAGGACAGAGCCATGTGTGTTGTGATTGTTATCCCTAGGGCCTGGACCAGGCCTTGGCACACAGGGCCCTGATGTGAATGCATGTATAGTGTATTCATGACTGAACAAATGAGTCCATTAGAATATGAAGCCCTGAGTCCATTAGAATAATAGCCTTAACTTAAGAGAGGCTCAGTGGTTAAGAATAATAGCCTTAAGGTGGAGAGGGAGAAGGGATTTACATGTGAAACAAGCTTGTTCCTAACTTGAACTAATAAAAAAATTAAAAAAAGAATAATAGCCTTAATAATATACAGTGCCCTACCACCTACCTGGTATTATCTTTGTTTTTACATGTGTACATTTTATGTTATTAGAATCCATGAGGCAGGTGTGATATTCCATTTGATAGATGAGGAAACCGAGTTTTAAAGTATACAGGGACTTATCCAAGTCATGGGTGTAAATGGCACAGCTGGTCAGTAGTCAGACTGACTATGCACTATATGACCCCCTTTTTTTCTGTCTTGTCATCTAGTAACACACCTGTGTCCCTTCCCTTGCCTCCTCCCCAGAGGGAATTCCTGGGCCTTACTTACCTCAGGATTCTGAGGTTGCAGGCAGGATTCCTGAGCCCTTCACACAGCAGCCTCACCCCATGGTCGCCCAGGTCATTTAGCTGCAGGTCGAGCTCAGTCAGGCTGGAGCTGGCCCAGAGCACTGAGGTCAGGTCCTCACAGTGTCTGGATGTGAGGCCACAGTTGAGAAGCCTGCATGGGAGATGCTCATCATCAGCTTTTCCAGAGCTCACTGCTCTTGAGAACTGAACTCAGGTCTCCCTTTGTGAGCCCTGGTATGCTGTGTTAGCATTGCTTAGCTCTCTGGAGTGCCTTTTCTAGTCTGGGTGGATAATTCATGCTTCCCACAACCGAGCAGCAGGAATAGTGGAGGACAGCTTGGGGACCACTGCTCTGCAGCCACTGGTCATGGCAGAGCTCCAAGAGGCCCAGGGCAACTCACTGGTCGATTTCAAGAGCCATCTGAAGTGGTGTTCACCAGCCATAGAATAGAGAAGGATCTCACTCATCATGTGTAATATTAGAATAGATGGTGTCCATAGAAACAGAGTTGAAGGCTGGTTACAAGGGCAGAGATGAGGGGAAAATAGGGAGATGCCATTCCCTGGGTCTGGAGTTTTCTCCCCTCCTGCTTCATTTAGTCTCTTTCTCTGTGTTCTTCATTTCTCCTGTAGCCACTTCCTCAGGAAGTCTGCTCTACTAGAGACCTACCTCATGGGCCTGCAGTTAGCAATAGCTAGTGGGGTCATTGCTGAATATCAGTCTCTCATGAGGCCCAAGAATAGAGTCCATGTGTTTATCAAGTCTGTCATGGATAGGGTCAAGAGAGTTTGGTGAACATGTGATGAATAACAAGCCTTACCCCAGGCCCGGCTTTTGCCTTTCTTCTCCTGCCATCTATGTCTGCTCCAGGGACAACCCAGGCCAGACTCACCATAATGTCTTTAGGTGACATCCAGGGCATCTCAGGGTCCTACAAAGACTCTGCAGTGCAGAGTTGCTCAGTGGGTTTCCACTTAGGTCCAGCTCCTCTAGGCTTCCTGTGAACTCAAGCATGGAGAAGAGAACCTGCCAACTGGCATTAGTCATTGGGGTCCATCTAGACCTGAGGAGAGAGAGAGAGTGAGCGAGAGAGAAAGGGTATGAGTGATGTGACCCATGTGTGCCCCACATAGTAGACTAGGTTCCTATTGCCTGAGCACCAGGCCTCCATATACCATCCCCAGGATTTACCAGCTTCTACATGCTCCTTTGTTCCAATATCTGGATCCTCTCCTCTGGGTAGTTCTGCATTTACATCCTAATCACAGCCTGCTGTGTGTTCATTTTGTGCATCTGTTTGTGACTCAGTCCAGGTGCCCCACATGGTGTGAATTGGTCATTATCATCTTTTCTTTTTAATCTACAGTACCCAGCACATAGTCTGGTACAATGAAGGACCTTGGTAATTCAGACAGCCTCTTCATTTTGATGTGAATATAACTGATTCCCCTTTGAACAGAATTCTAGAGTCTAAAGTGGAAACCTGAAAAAGGGAGATGGGATGAGAGCTCAGGAGAGGGGGTTGAGAGTGACTCTGTGTTGGGATGCTGAGCATGGCCATAAACACTACAGATGTGTTGGTTCATGTGGTCCCTATATCTTTCTAAGAGAGGTAGGAAGAAGATATCTAGATACAGGGAGAGACTTAGGTACACTCAGAAAGAGCATGATAGGCAGATAGAGAAACTGACAGATAAACAGGGAGATAAATTGACAGACACACTGAGAGACACACAGAATGAAACAGACAGACACACACAGAGATAGAAATAGAGATAGATAGATAGATAGATAGATAGATAGATAGATAGATAGAATATCACCATGCCTGCTAAGGCATTCCTTTATTGCCAGAAACCAAGCATATAAAGACAGGAGAAGATTGAAGTTTAAATTAGCCTAAGCTTCAAGCTGCAAGGGGGGCTTGGAGTAGCTTTCAGTCTGGAATGTGCAGCATTTGATCCCTTCTACTGTAAACAAAACAATGTAACAAACTTAAAATACAACCACAAGTTCCAAAACTAAGATTAGAGATGGCCAACTTTAATCGAAACAAAAAATATAGAACTTTTCTTTCAATTTTACAAAACTAAAGAATGTTAAGGACATGTTAAGGAAAACAAATACTAAACTTTGAAGGATGTTGTTTTTAAAACACTTTTTTTACTTTTTACTTCATGTGTATGTGGTAGTTTGAATGTAATTGGCCCCCATAATCTCATAGGGAGTGGCACTATTAGGAGGTGGGGCTTTGTAGGAGTGGGTGCAGCCTTGTTAGAGCAAGTGCATCACTGTGGGGGCAGGATTTGAGGTATCTTTTGCTCAGGATACCACTGAGGATGTCTGTTGACTTTATGTGGTCTGCATATCAAGATGTAACCAGAGCCATGTCTGCCTGCACACTGCCATGTCCTACCATGATGATAATGGATGGAGTCTCTTAACTGTAAGTGAGCCATCACAATTAAATGTTTGCTTTGATAGAGTTGCCATGGTCATGGAGTCGCTTTTTAGCAATAGAAACTCACTCACCTGCCATTTTTGATTTTTTACTTTAGGGAGCTTCCACCCTGTTTGCTCAGTGTGAAATGGCCTCCTTGCTGAGCTCCCTGACCTTACTTTCTCACTAGCAGTCAAATCCTCATGCTCTCCCATGGGGTTGCCCCCAATCTCCTAAGGCCATGGTCCATTGCAAGCATGCTGGTGTTCCTTGTTTCTCTTTCCCTAACTGATCTCTGTCTCTGTGCGTACTTAGATTCTTCTGAAGCTCCCTATCAGACCACTGCTGCTTGCCACATCTGTATCAAGGAAGGCCCTTCAAGGCTCACTTTTTATAACCATAGACATTTAGAAACAACTTATACTGGCCAAGAATAGAAAAATGATCCAAATCACTAAGGTATTCGCCCTAGGCAATATCAGAACGCTATTCAGAATGATATTGTACTAGATCTTTAGTAACCAGAGAAGGCAGCCTTGATTCATTAAGGAAATAAATGTGAATATAAGATAACAGAGATTGTGAGGCTCAGTTTTCCCATAAAAATATATGGAGATAAGATTAAAGGGCATATTGCATTTTTTTCTTTCATGCTGTGGGTATAACCTAGGATCTTGGTCTTATTAGGTGTGGTGCTTTGAATGAGATGTCACCCAGTCATGGGCCTTTGAATGCTTGGTCCTCAAGTGGTGGCACTTTGGGGGAAGCTTAGGAGGTGTGGCTTTGTGGGAGGAAATGTGTCACTGGGGCCTGGAGCCATGACCAGTACATTCTTTCTGCTTCCTGCCTGTGGTTCTAGAATGAGCTCTCAGTTGCTGCTCCAGTCACATCCTTTCCCTCTGTCATGATGGACCCTGATCCCTCTGGACCAGAATCCAAAATAAACTCTTCTATAAGTTGTGTTGTCCATGGTGTTCTATCACAGCAAAAGAAAATTAGTCATGATAATAATAATAATCTTTCCTTACTCCCTGATATTTTGAGACAGTGTCACACTATGTAGCTCAGACTGGCCTGGGACTTCCTTCCTTGTCTCAGACTTCTGAGTTTGGGAAGACAGGTGTGCATGACCAAGCTCAGCTACTCCAATTCTTATTGTTGTCCTCTCTGAGGAATGGAATTCTGGTTGACATAAATTTTTGTTTTGATGATTGGTATAGCCTCACTTTTCTACATCTATCATATTTTATTAGTCCACCTAATCATATAAAATGAGAGTTATTGAGACAACTTCCTCTATGTGTGTGACACAGTTTGATCCCATTTCCTATTTGACCCGTTTTCCCTCCTCTCCTCATGTTCTTCCTGTTTTCTAACCTTCACTCTGCTATTTTTAAGTTATTTTTTCACATGGGCTCTTGTAGTGTTCAGATTGGTGTCAAATTCCACAACTCTGGGTATCTGGTCCATTCCTGCTTATTTCAAGAGTCATGCCCTATGTAATTAGAGTGACTGTTTCCTCTCCCAGCTTTGAAAACCTCAAGGCAGCAACTGTGTTTCTCCTTTTGTGATTGGTTGGCAGAGCCTGATATAAAGTCAGTGTTTAATGAATCATCAAGTAACCACTTCTGCACTGTAGTAGGGGACCCAGGAAGGGGAAGTCTACATTGCTGCTGAGATTGGAGAGAAGTTAGTAAGACTTGAAGCTCAGTGCCAGAGACATTCTGCCTTCATTGACACATACAAGGAATCATCTGACAGGGGAAATTTAGGGACACTCACAGATACACCTCTTGAAGTGATGGAGGGAAAACATTAGGGCCAAGGTCACTGTCATGCATATAGGGGAGAGTGCCTGCAGGAGCTGAATGAGCAGAGAGAGTTCACAGAGAGAAATCACATTAAGAGAAAGGATCAGTGAATGTGGGCTATTTGAATCTTGTGAAGGATGAAGAAGATTTGAATCAGAGCAGGTGGGTGTCCTCACTGAGGCCTAGGAAGATTTAAAAGCTCATAGTTCCTTGTATAGTCAGGCACACAGAGGCAAGTAGAGAAAAATGGTCAGACTCAGGAGTTAGATGTCATGGATGACCTGTATCCTGCTGCCCTGGATCCTGCTAAGAGTGCTGCTGGTGCTCATAACATGTGTGCTCATGGGATCCACAGATACTCACAGAACTATCTTGGGGGACTTTGAGATTTTTCTCTGCTGTCCACTCGCATTCATCTGAAGCCTCTTTACACGGCAGCAGAACTTAATGCAGAAAGTGACCACCATGAGGTCCACGTCTGTCTGGACCACCATGTACATCACTCCTGTCTGGAACTCTGGGTGCTCCATATCCACTGGGGTATGCACCCTTGTTTCTTGATAATTGTTCATCACTTCTGCCACGAAATCTTTATCCTGAATTTCATACAGACAATGGAGTAAACCCAGAGAATATGGTTGATGGAGTAGGGCTTCCTTTTGGATATACCTTTGCAGGTGCAACATTGTTTCCCTACTCCATTTGCAGGGGAAGATATTCCAAATTTTTCTCATTTCCTTTTCACTTAAAAGACCAAATAGAAAGCGCATAGTGGGTGCCTCAAACAGGTCATGTCTTCCATAGCCTTCCTTCAGTGCTTGCACAATACTGTAGAATTCTGTATGATCACTTGTGTTCTCATTAAAATACAAGATGCAGGACATTGCTGCAAAGAACTCCTGGAGACACAAGTGAGCAAAGCTGTAGTACAGAGACCTGGGCTGCTTCTGAAGGACACCCATCTTCAAGAAAGTGGTAATGACATCATTATCTAACCCTTGGATCTGAAGGTCTCTCTCACTGAACAGGGTCCTTTTTCTGAAGATCCCCTCAGCAGCCAGTGAGCAGAGCCTTCTGAGCTGTGTCTCCAGGGAATGCCCTGGAAGAGTCAGGGAAAGGTATTTCAGGCAGAGGGCTGTGGTGGTCTGTGAGGTCAGTGAGAGATCTATTCCCTGTTTCATCTGCTGCTTCAGGCAAGTGCAGACCAGCCAGGACACCCAGGGCACCACACACAGTGCTGAGAGCACTGGGTTTGATTTAACCAAGCTAACAGCTGCAATTGCCTCTCTTTTCTTTGTGAAATATTTGTAGATATATTTCTTCCGTCCAGACTTGGAGAAACCCAGGACTTCCACCCAACGTGGCTGCCCCAAAGAAGGAATGAACTTCCGTAGATCTGTGATCCGAGTTGTGAGCAGCAAGGAAGCACCCGGCAGAATGGATTTTCCCAGCAAACTGCCCAGCAGCATAGGCACTGGCTGTGGCTGGCTCCAGTGCAGACAGAACTCAGGATTCTGCATCTCCAAGACCCATGCTGGCTCATCTATGCCATCCAGGATGAAGAGCAGCTTCTCAGGGTGAGACAGGATCTGCCTGATAGGAGCTGAGGACACAGCCTGGTCTTTGGCTATGAGTTCAGCCAGACTCAGCTGTTTGCACTGGGCCAGCTCTCTGCAGTTGAAATAGAAGACATGCTGGAAGCGATCTCTGTAGAGCTGGCCTTTTCCCCATGCCCTTCTTACCTGCCTGGCCAGTGTTGACTTCCCAATCCCAGCAGCCCCCTCTAATATGACCAACTGAGGCTCTTCCTGGGTATCTAGGTTTGGATTAAATAAGTCTTCCATCTCAATCAGATGTCCTTTCTCCTCTCCTTTTGTTTCATGCAAGCTTTTTCTGTTCAAGGTCTTCCAGCCTCTTGGGCAAGGTTTTAGTAAAAGTAATAGGTGTGTGAAATTCTGTAGGAAATCCTCCATTTTCCAGGACTCAGTGTGATAAAGATTCTCTCTTCCTTCTTTGTGATGCATTTCTGAAAAAAATCATAAGGAAGAAATATGGAGCATAAGAGAACTCAATAGTGTTTATTGTTCTTTCATTCTTTTTTCCTTTGTCTCTTCCTTCCACCATTGAACAACTGGATGAATTTAGGCATCTTTCTAAGCTGTACAAAATACTGACTGTGGGTATTGGGATATTCTGAACAGTACAGTGCAAAGAATGTGAGCTTTAGAGTAGAAAGAATCTAGTGCAAGTTTTCACTTGTCTAATAATAATAATAATAATAATTCTGTACTATGTTCATTCACACTTCAGATATTTATAGATGTCTTACTCTGTGCCAGACCTGCTCTTTGGGTTGAGAATAAAGGATGAGTTCACAAATGCAACTCTGTCCTCATGCAGTCTATGGGATGATCAACTAGACTCTCTGAGCTTTTCCATCTGTAATTTCAGGGCTGTGGTCATGTGGGTCTTGGAATACTGGGGGAGTTTACAGACACTGGAGTCACTGTCTTCTCCTGACAGATCCCATTGGTCCCCACCATTACAGTCCTGATATCACCATCTATAAGTCCTGCAATTCTGGGCCTGAAGGGATGGTTTTGGGATGCCTTAGAGTTCATGTTTCAAGATATAGACTTAGTCCCCTGTTCCCAAGACTGGCAACCCAAGCATATTTTGTACTGTCTTCCAGATATCATCAGTAACAATAAGCCTTGTTTGTGGCTACTGTATGGGTGTATTTAGTATCCACCGAAACTCATGATGAAACTAGTGTTGAAACTCATTTGCCAGTGTAGCAGTATGGGGAAAAGGATCTAGTGTGGGTGTTTGAACTCATGGGGGCAGGCCCCATATTAATTGATCAATACTTTTCTTCTAGCAATGAACTAGCTATTGTCAGAAGGGGTTTCATTTCTCTCCTGCAGGCACCTGCTTGCCTGTGTACTTTTTTCTTAATCAGAGCAGTTATAGTCTTTAATCTTGGACTTCCAGACTCCAGAACTATAATTAAGTAAAGAAGCTTTAAAAACACAAACAAGAAGCCAACCAACCAATCAACCAACCACACACACAAAAAACCTACTAAGAATGGTCCTATAGTCCTGTAACTCATCACTCAGAAGACAGAAGAATAAGGAGCTCAGCGTCAGCATTTCAATATGGTGAGTTTGGAAACATCCTAGGCTACAATCAGTCAGTCAATCAGTCAGTCAAACAAACAAACAAACAAACAAACAAACAAGAATAACAAAAGTTTCCCAGTCCCTATTTCCTGTCCTGGCAATGGAAAGCAAGCTAACACATTTGCTCTTGATGTGACCCACTCCACCATACACCACAGCAAACTTTGCTGGCTTCCTACCTGACTTACTCCCTCTTCCTTCAATCAGTGCATCTGAGGAGTCTTCTCTCCAGTTTTGTATCTGAATACAAACCTCATCTCATTATCTTCTTTGGAAAGAGCTCAGGATAAAACAGATAGGAGGATGCTCCATGGACTAGAATCCAAGTTCATCCCTCAGCACCTGCCAGCTGCCGAAAGTACAACATAGCTGACTGTATTCCCTTGGCCAAGGTGCTGGAGAAAATTTGGTGAGAGCACAGAGTACGGCATCTGTTCATAGAATTAGTCCTTAAGAGACTGGCTTCAGGGGCCAAATTGTCTCTGAAATCAGGATCTATAGACCTGCTCTCATTGTCTTCTGTAGGACAACCTCTAACATCTCCTGAGTGCAGTAGACTGGCCACTCATCTTTGCCAAGGTCTGCCTGGCTCAGGCCATGTCTTCCCCAGGTGCCGAGAGAGGACTCAGCTCTTCCTAGGCTGTGCTGTCCACGTCTTCCAGCTGAGATGTATCTGTTACCATGCATACATCCAAGTCCTCTTCAGATTTGTCACACTATAGAGCCTCTGGGGCAGCAAGTTAATGAGTTTGACAAAAAAGCACGTGGACTAGATTTGGATCCCAAGAACGCCTGTACCTGCTGCATTTGAATTGTGGCTCCTGCTATTCCCTGCTCAGAAAGTCGAGTCAGGGGATCCACAGAGCAGGGTGGCCAGCTAGACTTGCTTTATGGACAAGCTCTGGGAATGGATGAGAGCATCTGCCTCAATGAATATGTGAGAGCAACTAAGGAAGATTCCAGATATCAATTTAGGGTGCACACAAGCACACACAGTATAGCCCCCATATATGTATGCCCCAACATGCAAAGATACACACATGTATGTATGCATATCATACATATTGAAGAACAGGTATAGCCCCCATATTTGTATGCCCCAACATGCAAAGATGCACACATGTATGTATGCATATCATACATATTGAAGAACAGGTCTATAAAAATCCATGGAAAATGGACAGAAATGGAGCACATCCTACTTACTGAGGTAATCATTCCCAGAGAGACAAATGCTATATTTTTCTCTCATTTGTGGGTCATTTGACATATAGTCATATATTACGTATATGATCCATTTATTTTGAGTAGTGTGTTTAATTTTTTTATTTTTAAAGTTTCTTTTAGGTTAATTTTTGAGAATTTTCTGTCCATACAATATTTACATCATTTCCACCATTCTTTGTCTCCTCTCCAACTGCTCCTGTGTTCCCCCCTTCCCTCTCAAACTCTCATTTTCTTCTTTAATGATTGTTACATCCATACATAATACAAACACACACATATACATACATACATACATACATACATACATACATACACACACACACACAAACACACACACACACACACACACACACACACACACACACACACACACTGTGCTGAGTCTATTTAGTGTTGCTGTTATGTATTTAATGTTGACCACTTGGGATTTGACAATTACGAGGGACTCATATCTGAAGAAGTCTGAGTCTCCCTCTCTCAGCAACTATTAATTGCCTATAGGTTTTCATTTAGAGATGTGTCCATGAGAGACTTATTTGGATTGTCTATAGAAGTTAGGAAACTATAATGAATCCAAGTGAGGGGAGTCTAAAAGGCCCTAAGTTGTGCAGACAGAGTAGAAACCTTGTGTTGTAAAATTGTTTAAGTTAGGTTTAAGTGGTGCAAGTTTGAAGTGAGGATAGGGATTGTGTGACAGGGGAGAGGAGTGGGTGGCCTTGGGCAAACCACACTAATGATGTATGATAGATCCTATGTTAACACACCACTTTGTAAGCTAACCAAAATATAAATTAGATAAATGTAGGCTAGTGAGTAATGGTTGCACTGTGCTTTCATCCTGTGACATGAGTTATTAAAGAGAAATCCCAGTGCCAAACATGGAGAACCTCCTAAGAGTTACTCATCAGGGAGAATGCAGAGACTCCAAAACAGCAAAGCCTGTTGCTGTTGCGCTTGGTAGTCTCAGAACTAGAGTAAAGACCCTATTGCTGAAGACACAGCATAATTTTGTTATAAAGACTTACAGATTCCAAGTTGGAACAGACATGAAACTTCTTCCATGTTGGGTAATTTTCACAGAACTAGCAGGTGTTATGAGGACATTGGGAGAGAAAGGCATTAGTGATATTACTTGATAGTGACCCTGAATGCTGCAATATTAACCTACCAAGTGAGACTAGCTCACAGGTGCAATAATAACATGTAGGTGATAGGGTAACCATCTTTCTACTTATTAGATTTGAGTTATTTCAGATTAGATTTGAATCCCACTGGAGAGAATTTATGCCTGTAAACTTGGTCTAAATCCCATGAGCATGAGCTTGTAACCTCTTGGGATAGACCTATTGCTATTTTGCTAAATGGGTATATTGTTAACCTGCCTTCTGAATATTTATGCTTATACCTATATATTAATGTTTCTCTAAACTGTAGGTGTTTGGTTTTGTGCAGATCTGTGGAAGAAATAAGGTCACTCCAGAATGAATTTTGTCTTAGAAGCAGCAGGGAAGGAGAGCCAGTTTATAATAAACTGACTACTATTACTTTATTAAAAAAGGTCTTTTGACTTTTTTTTTAGTTGTTATGCAATCTACACCTTAGCAAGTCAATTTGCTCATACCAAAACCTCTTGTCTGAAGTTCTCCTAAGGAAACAATCCACAGTAATTCTCAGTCACATGGCATCTTTGTTTTCCAAGTTCTCTAACAACCAAGTTTTGAAGACACTTAGAATTCGTCAGGAAGACATCAGATAAGATTCAAACACTTCTTTTTTGTGCCCTGCTTGGAGCCTCCTGAGGCATGGGTACTGCACTTGGGGGAACCCTTCCCTGGGGAAACAGACCATCCAGAGTTTGCCAACATCGAGATCCTAGTCTTGCCTCAACCCTCGGGAAGAGGAGAGCCATAGAAATATTGGACTTGCTTGCACCTATCAGAAAAGAACCTTGGAACCCACTGTGAGAGGCAAAGACCCCACAGGAACTTACTGGAAGTAGGGATGGGAAGATGACTCTATAAGAACATAGTCAACAACAGAAAGATCAATATGACAACATCAGAGTCTAGGGACTCCACATCAGCAAGACCTGAACATTCCAACACAGATGAAGCAGAAGAGAACAACCCTAAAAACAACTTTATGAAGACTACAGAGACCCTCAAAGAGGTAATGAAAAAAATCCCTTAAAGAAACAGAAGAGAAAACAAACAAAAATTCAAGAAATGGAGGAAAAGTCAAACCAAAAATTGAAAGAAATAAACACATTTCTTAAAGAAAACAAGGAAGGCCAAGAAAAAACAACCAAACAAGTGAAGGAAAAATTAAAACAGTGCAAGGCTTGAAAGTTGAAATAGAGACAAAAACAACCAACCAACCAACCAACCAACCAACCACCACCACCACCACCAACAACAACAACAACAAAACCACCTTCTGAGGGAATGCTGGAAATAGAAAATCTGTGTAAATGATCAGGAACTAAAGATGCAGGCATAACCAACAGAATACAAGAGATGGAAGTGAGAATCCCAGGTGTTGAAGATACACTAGAGAAATAGATTAATTGATCAAAGAAAATCTTAAGTCCAACAAATTCCTAACACAAAATATTCAGGAAATGTGGGACACCGTGAAAACACCAAACATGAGAATAATAGGGCCTTGTTCTTCTGCCCTGCTTGGAGTCACCAAAGACTGGGGGGCTGCTCACAGTGGATCCCAGTTCTGCTGGATCCAGCACATCCAGGGACTTCCAGGTCCCAGGTGACAGTCCTGCCTCCATCCACTGGACTAAGAGAGGAAGAGAATCCTTCTCCATCCACCAGAAGAAAGGATGGAAAGAAGACAATATAAAAATACATTCAGCCGGTGTTGGTGGCACATGCCTTTAATCCCAGTACTTGGGAGGCAGAGGCAGGCAGATCTCTGTGAGAGCGAGTGCCAGGATAGGCTCCAAAGCTACACAGAGAAACCCTGTCTCGAAAAAACAACAACAACAAAAAAACCAAAAACAAACAAAAAAACAAAACAAAACAATATGACACCACCGGAGTCTAGAGACCCTACACCAGCAAGACTTGGACATCACAACACAGAAGATGCAGAAGAGAATGACCTTAAAAACATTTTCATGAAAATGATAGGGGGCCTCAAAGAGGATATGAGAAAATCCCTTAAGGAAGTGGAAGAAAAAAACAAAAAAGTACTAGAAATCAACAAATATCTTTTTTAAAGCCAGAAATATGTCTTTTATTTAAAATTTTTTTTATTTAAATTAGAAACAAGATTGTTTTACATGTCAATCCCAGTTCCCTCTACCTCCCCTCCTCCCCTGCCCCCCACTAACATTCTACTTATCCAATACCATTTCTGCTCCCCAGGGAGAGTGAGGCCTTCCATAGGGGGGTCTTCAGAGTCTGTCATAATCTTTGGGATAGGGCCTAGGCCCTCCCCCATGTGTCTAGGCTGAAGGAGTATCCCTGTATGTGAAATGGGATCCCAAAGTCCATTCCTATGCTAGGCGTAAGTACTGATCTACTACAATAGGCCCCGTATATTTCTGAAGCTTCCTCACTGACAGTCACATTTATGGGGACTGGATCAGTTCCATGCTGGTTTCCCAGTATTCAGTCTGGGGGCCAAGAGCTCCCTCTTGTTCAGGACAGCTATTTGTGTGGGCAAGAAATCTCTTAAGGAAAGTCAAGAAAATACAATCAAACAGCTGAAGGAAATAATTCAGAAAGTTCAAGACCTGAAAACTTAAATAGAGACAATAAAGAAAACACAAACTGAGGGAATGCTGGAAATGGGAAAGTAGAGTAAATGAACAAGAACTATAGATACAAGCATAACCAACAGAATACAAGATATGGAAAAGAGAATCTCAGGAGTTGAAGACACACTAGGAGAAATAGACTCATCAACCAAAGAAAATCTTAAGTCCAATAAATCATTAACACAAAATATACAGGAAATATGAGACACCGTGAAAAGACCAAACCTAAGAATAATAGGTATAGAAGAAGGTGAAAAAAGTCAACTCAAAGGTGCAGAAAACATATCCAACAAAATCACCTAAAGAAAGACATGTCAATCAAAGTACAAGAAGCCTACAGAACACCAAATAGAGTGTACCACAAAAGGTCTCCTCACCACATAATAATAAAAAACCCAAACATACAGAATAAAGAAAAATATTAAGAGTAGCAAAGGAAAAAGGTCAAGTAACATATAAAGGCAAAACTATTAGAATTACACCTGAATTTCCATTGAAACTCCGAAAGCCAGAAGTTCCTGGATAGATATTCTACCTATACTAAGAGACCACAGATGCCAACCCAGACTACTATACCCAGCAAAACTTTCAATAAATATGGATGCAGAAAACAAGATATTCCATGACAAAACCAGTTTTAAACAATACATATACACCAATCCAGCTCTACAAACTTCTGGAAGGAAAACTCCAACCCAAGGAAGTTAACTACAACCAGAAAAACATAGGCAATAGATAATCCCACTTTACCAACAGCCAAAATAAAAATGGGGTGGAAATCCACACACAATTCCACCACCACCACAAAATCCAAAAGAAACAAGAATGAACAATCAATATTCATTAATATCCTTCAATGTTAATAGTCTTAACTCACCTATAAAAAGACACAGGCTAGCAGAATGGATAAGAAGACAGAATCTGTCCTTCTGTTGAATACAAGAAACACACCTCAATTTCAAAGACAGACAGTACCTCAGAGTAAAGGGTTGGGAAAAGATTTTCCAATCAAATGGTCCCAAGAAACAAGCGGAAGTAGCAATCCTAATATCTATTAAATTAGACTTCAATCTAAAATCAATCAAAAGAGATGAAGGTGGTCACTTCCTACTCATCACAGGAGAAATCCATCAAGATGAAGTCTCAATTCTGAACATCTGTGTTCCTAGTACAAAGGCATCCATGTTTGTAAAAGAAACATTACTAAAACTCAAGTCACACATAAAACCTCACACACTTATAGTGGGAGACTTCAACACCCACTCTCACCACTAGACAGGAACACCAGAAAGAAACTTAACAAAGAAACAAAGGAACTAATAGAAGTTATAACCCAATTGGGTTTAACAGACGTGTACAGAACATTCCATCCAAACACAAATGAATTTACCTTCTTCTCAGTGCCACCTGGAACCTTCTCTAAAATCGACCATATATTTGGCAACATAGCAAACCTCAACAGGTACAAAGATTAAAATACCCCCTGTATCTTATCAGACCACCATGCTTTAAAGTTAGAATTCAACAACAACATGAATAGCAGAAAACCTACAAACTCATGGAAACAGAATAATGACCAATTGCACCATCCCTGGGTTGAGGAAGAAATAAAAAAAGAAATTGAAGATTTCCTAGAATTCAATGAGAATGTGGACACAACATACCCAAACTTATGGGAACTTTGAAAGGAGTGCTAAAAGGAAAGTTCATAGCGCTAAGTGCCCACATGAAGAAACTGGACAATAGTCACATCAGTAAATTAACAGTACACGCCATTGTGAACATACTGTATTGTGTATCATAATTGTGCATGACTTTATTTATGAGTTAAATAAATGAATGAAAAAAATTAACAGCACAACTGAAAGCTCTAGAACAGAAAGAAGCCAACGAACCTCAGAGGAGTAGACATCAGGAAATAATGAAATTGAGGGCTGAAATCAATAAATTGGAAACTAGGAAAAAATACAAAGAATCAAGATAAGGAAAAGTTGGTTCTTCGAGAAAATCATCAAGATAGACAAACCCTTACCCAAACTTACCAAACAGCAGAGAGTGAACATGCAAATTAATAATATCAGAAACCGAAAAGAGTTACATAACAACAGACACTGAGGAAATCCAGAGAATCATCAGGTCCTACTTTGAAAACCTGTGTTTCTCAAAATTCAAAAATCTAAAGGAAATGGACAATTTTCTGAATAGATTTCACTTACCAAAATTAAATCAAGAACAGATAAGCAATTTAAGTAGACCTATAACCCTTAATGAAATGGAAGCAGTCATCAAAAGTCTCCCATCCAAAAAAAAAAGCCCAGGGTCAGATGGCTTCAGTGCAGAATTCTACAAGAAATCCAAGAAACATCTAATACCAATTCTCCTGAAAGATGCAATAGATGCAGAAGGGTCATTGTCAAACTCTTTTTATGAGGCTTCAATAACCTTGGTACCCAAGCCACACAAAGACACAACTAAGAAAGAGAACTATAGACCAATATCCCTCATGAATATTGATGCAAAAATACTCAATAAAATACTGGCAAATCGAATCAAAAACACATCAGAGAAATCATCCATAATGATCAATGATCAAGTAGGCTTCATCCCAGGGATGCAAGGATGGTTCAACATATGAATATCCATCACTGGAATCCATCATATAAATAAACTGAGAAAGAAAAACCACATGATCATCTCACTAGATGCTGAGAAAACCTTTGACAAAATTCAACACCCCTTCATGATAAAGGTTCTGGAGTGTTCAGGGATAACAGGAACATACCTAAACATAATAAAAGCAATTTACAGCAAGCCAACAGCCAACATCAAAATAAATGGAAAGAAACTCAGCATGTTTCTCCTAAAATCAGGAACAAGACAAGGCTGTCCACTCTCTCCATACCTCTCTTCAATATTGTCCTTGAAGTTCTAGCTAGAGCAATAAGACAACAAAAGGAGATCAACGGGATAAAAATAGGAAAGGAAGAAGTCAAGCTCTCACTATTTGCAGATGATATGATAGTCTACAGAAGTGACCTGAAGAACTCTACCAGGGAACTCCTACAGCTGATAAACACCTTCAGCAAAGTGGCAGGATACAAGATTAACTAAAAAAAAAAAAAAAAAAAAAAAAAAAGCCGTAGCCCTAATATATACAGACAATAAATCCCGCTGAGAAAGAAATCAGAAAAAACATCACCCTTTACAATTGCCACAAACAACATAAAATATCTTGGGGTAACACTAACCAAAAAAGTGAAAGACCCATATCATAAGAATTTTGAGTCTTTAAAGAAAGAAATTAAAGGAGATACCAGAAAATGGAAGGATCTCCCATGTTCTTGGATAGGTAGGATCAACATTGTGAAAATGGCAATCTTACCAAAAGCAATCTACAGATTCAATGCAATCCCCATCAAAATCCCAGCACAATTCTTCACAGACCTTGAAAGAATAATTCTCAACTTTATATGGAAAAACAAAAGACCCAAAATAGCCAAAACAACCCTGTACAATAAAGGAACTTCTGGAGGCATCACCATCTCTGACTTCAAGCTCTGTTACAGAGATATAGTCCTGAAAAGAGCTTGGTATTGCACAAAAATAGGTTGACCAATGGAGTAGAGTTGAAAACCCTGATATTAATCCACACACCTACAAACACCTGATTTTTGTCAAAGAACCTAAAGCTATACAATGGAATAAAGAAAGCGTCTTCAACAAATGGTGCTGGCATAACTGGATGCTGGCATGTAGAAGACTGCAGATAGATCCATGCACAAAACTTAAGTTCAAATGGATCAAAGACCTCAACATAAATCCAGCCACACTGATGTTATTAGAAGATAAAGTGGGAAATATCCTTGAACTAATTGGTATAGGAGATCGCTTCCTGAACATTACACCTGTAGCGCAGACACTGAGGTCAACAATTAATATAATGGGATCTCCTGAAACTGAGAAGCTTCTGTAAGGCAAAGGACGCAGTCAACGAGTCAAAACGGCAGCCCACAAGAATGAGAAAAGAAATTCACTAACCCCACATCCCACAGAGGGCTGATCTCCAAAATTTACAAAGAACTCAAGAAGCTAGTCTCCAAAACACCATATAATCCAATTAAAAAGTGGGGTAGAGAACTAAACAGACAATTCTCAATAGAGGGATCTAAAATGGCCGAAAGACACATAAGAAAGTGTTCAACTTCGGAGCTGCTGGCCAGACAGTCGGCCCTGGAGGCCGCAGGCCACGATGCTTTGGCAGTCCATTCGTGAGCCTGGCACTGTCCTAGGGCTCCATCGAGCGGCCCCACTGCTGTCCCCCGCCCCGCAGCCAGTGCTGTCTCTGATGGTGTCGCCTCTGCCTCTGGGGCCATGGCTAAGCATGAATAGATCCTGGTCCTCGAGCCACCCTCCGACCTCAAATTCAAAGGCTCCTTCACAGAGGTAGTCACTACAAATCTTAAATTATGAAATCCATGGGATAGAAAAGTGTGTTTTAAGGTGAAGACCACAGCACCTTGCAGGTACTGTGTGAGGCCCAACAGTGGAATTATTGACCCAGGGTCAATTGTGACTGTTTCAGTAATGCTACAGCCATTTGATTATGATCCAAATGAAAAGAGTAAACATAAGTTCATGGTACAGACAATTTTTGCTCCACCAAGTATTTCAGATATGGAAGCTGTGTGGAAAGAGGCAAAACCTGATGAATTAATGGATTCTAAATTGAGATGTGTATCTGAAATGCCGAATGAAAATGATGAACTGAGTGGTATGGAACCTAGCAAAGCTGTTCCACTGAATGCATCCAAACAAGACGGACCCCTGCCTAAACCACATAGTGTTTCACTCAATGATACCGGAACAAGGAAGCTGATGAAAGAGTGTAAGAGACTTCAAGGAGAAATGATGAAGCTGTCAGAAGAAAACCCACACCTGAGAGTTGAAGGCTTAAGAGTTAGAAAGGTAGCCGGGCGGTCGTGGTGCACTCCTTTAATCCCAGCACTCGGGAGGCAGAGGCAGAGGCAGGCGGATCTCTGTGAGTTCGAGGCCAGGATAGACTCCAAAGCTACCCAAGAGAAACCCTGTCTCGAAAAACCAAAAGAGAGAGAGAGAGAGAGAGAGAGGAGAGAGAGAGAGAGAGAGAGAGAGAGAGAGAGAGAGAAAGGTAGCATATTCAGACAAACCAGGATCTACCTCAGCTGCACCCTTCAGAGAGAATGTCACAAGTCCTCTTCCTTCTCATCTGGTTGTAATTGCAGCCATTTTCATTGGATTCTTTCTAGGGAATTCATCTTGTAGAGTGAAGGATGCAGAATTCTAGTTCTTTTTTTTTTTCTCTCGACCAGAAAAAGATTTGTTTACCTACCATTTCATTGGTATATGGCTCGTGGTGACCATTTTTGTGTGTGTACAGCCTCATATAGGCTTTGTCTTTAATGATCTCTTACAGTTAGAAAACACAGTAAAACACAACAGTCGGGTTCCTGGACAAATTGTATATTAGCCGATCATCACTAACAGATGTCAGCTGCACATTCAGTCCTTTATGAGATTCATAAATAAAGAATTGTTCTTTCTTTGTGGTTTTAATAAGAGTTCAAGAATTATTCAGTCTTGTAAATGTTATTTGAATAATCCCTTTACATTTTATCTGTTGATGTTACCTCTTGAAATATGATTTATTTAGATTGCTAATCTCACTCATTCAGGAAATGCCAAAAAGTTTTCTGTGGGGAATTGGTGTCTCTTACTGTGTAAATTTTCTCTTTCCCTTTGCTCATATCATGGCAGAATTTTTCTTATCCCTTGTGAGGAGGCAGTTTGTTGACTTTTTCATCCTTATGATCCTGTCCCATGGTATTTAACATAAAAATAAAACAGTTAACAGATTATAAAAAAAGATGAAAATGTTCAACATCCTTAGCCATCAGGGAAATGCAAATCAAAACAACTCTGAGATACCATCTTACTCCTGTCAGAATGGCTAAAATCAAAAACACCAATGACAGTTTATGCTGGAGAGGATGTGGAGAAAAGGGAACACTCCTCCACTGCTGGTGGGAGTGCCAACTGATTCCATACATGGAAATCAGTATGGCAATTCCTCAAGAAAATGGGAATCAGTCTACCACAAGATGCAGCAATTCCACTCTTAGGTGTATATCCAAAAGAAGCACATTCATACAACAAGGACATCTGTTCAACGATGTTCTTTGCAGCACTATTTGTAATAGCCAGAACCTGGAAGCATCCTAGATGTCCCTCAACTGAAGAATGGATGGAGAAAATGTGTTACATCTACACAATGGAGTACTCAGCGGGAAAAAAACAAACAAACAATAGAATCTTGAAATTTGCAGGCAAATGGATGGAACTAGAAGAAACCATCCTGAGCGAGGTAACCCAGTCACAAAAAGACAAACATGGTATGGTATGTACTCACTCATATATGGATTCTAGACATAGAGCAAAGGATTACCAGTTTACAACCCATACTGCCAGAGAAGCTAAGAAACAAGGAAGACCCTAAGAGAGACATACATGGTCACCCGGAGAAGGGGAAAGGGAAAAGATCTCCTGAGCTAATTGGGAACATGCAGGGAAGGGAGAGGGAGCTAGGAGAATGAGAAGGGGAGAAGAGGAGGGATGAGGAGGACAGGAGGGAGCAGGAAGGTTGAGTTGGTGGATGAATAGAAGAAAGCAAGATAAGAGATACCATAATAGAGGGAGACATTATAGGTTTAAAGAGAATTTAGGCACTAGGGAAATGTCTGGAGATCTACAACAATGGTACCAACTAATGATCTAAGCGACAGAGGAGAGGCTACTTTAAATGCTCGCCCCTGATAATGAGATTGAAGACTAACTTACATATAGCCTTCATCCAGCAGCTGGTGGAAGTAGAAGCAGACTTTGACAGCTAAACACTGAACTGAACTGTAATCCAGTTGCAGAGAAGGAGGGGTGATGAGCAAAGCGGTCCAGACCAGGCTGGAGAAACCCACAGTAACACTGACCCGAATAAGGGGCAGCTCTCGCCATTTTTACTATATTGATCCTACCTATCCAAGAGCGTGGGAGATCTTTCCATTTTCTGATATCTTCTTTAATTTCTTTCTTTAAAGACTCAAAGTTCTAGTGATACAGGTCTTTCACTTGTTTTGTTAGCATTACCCCAAGGTATTTTATGTTGTTTGTGGCAATTATAAAGGGTGATGCTTCTCTGTTTTCTTTTTCAGCCCATTTATTGTCTGTATATATTAGGGCTACTGCTTTTTTTGAGTTAATCTTGTTACCTGCCACTTTGCTGAAGGTGTTTATCAGCTGTAGGTGTTCCCTGGTAGAGTTCTTCAGGTCACTTCTGTAAACTATCATGTCATCTGCAAATAGTGAAAGTTTGACTTATTCTTTTCCAATTTGTATCCCCTTGAACTCTTTTTGTTGTCTAATTGCTCTAGCTAGAACTTCAAGTACAATATTGAAGAGGTGTGGAGAGAATGGACAGCCTTTATTTTCATGATTTTACAGGAATCTCATTGAGTTTCTGTCCATTTAGTTTTATGTTGGCTGTTGGTTTACTGTATACTATTTTTATTATGTTCCTTTTATCCCTGATCTCTCCAAGACCTTTATCATGAAGGGGTGTTGGATTTTGTCAAAGGCTTTTCAGAATCTAATGAGATGATCATGTAGTTTTTCTTTCTCAGTTTGTTTATATGGTGGATTACATTGGTGGATTTTCTTATGTTGAACCATCCCTGCATCCCTGGGATGAGGCTTACTTGATCATGGTGGATACTTTTTCTGATGTGTTTTTGGATTCAATTTGCCAGTATTTTGTTGAGTGTTTTTGCATCAATGTTCATGAGGGATATTGGCCCATAGTTCTCTTTCTTAATTGTGTCTTTGTGTGTCTTGGGAACCAAGGTAATTGTATCCTTGTAAAATCAGTTTGGCAATGACCCTTCTGCTTTTATTGTGTGAAATACTTTGAGGAGAATTGGTATTAGCTGTTCTTTGAATTTCTGGTAGAATTCTTCACTGAAGCCATGTGGCACTGGGCTCTTTTTTTTTTTTTTGGATGGCAGAATTTTGATGACAGCTTCTGTTTCATTAGGGGTTATAGGTCTATTTAAATTGCTTATCAGTTCTTGATTTAAATTTGGTAAGTGATATCCATCCAGAAAACTGTCCATTTCCTATAGATTTTCAAATTTTGAGTAGTACATGTTTTCAAAATATGACCTCATGATTTTCTGGATTTCCTCAGTGTTTGTTTTTATGGCCCCTTTCCATTTCTGATTTTGTTAATTGCATGTTCAATCTCTGCCATTTGGTAAGTTTGGATAAAGGTTTGTCTATCTTGTTGATTTTCTGGAAGAACCAACTCTTTCTTACATTGATTCTTTGGATTGTTTTCCTAGTTTTTACTTTATTGTTTTCAGCCTTCAATTTGATTATTTCCTGGCATCTAGTCCTCTGAGGTGAGTTTGCTTCTTTTTCTTCTAAAGGTGACTATTCTCCAGTTTCTTCATGTGGGTACTTAGTGCTATGTACTTTCCTCTTAGCACTGCTTTCAAAGTGCCCCATAAGTTTGGGTATGTTGTATCTTCATTCTCATTGAATTCTAGGAAGTCTTTAATTTCTTTTTTTTTTATATTTCTTTCTTCACCCAGGAATGGTGCGGTTGCACATTATTCAATTTCCATGAATTTGCAGGTCTTCTGCAATTTGTGTTGTTGAATTTTAACTTTAAAGCACGGTTTTCTGATAAGATAAAGGGAGTTATTCCACTTTTTGTACCTGTTGAGATTTTCTATGTTGCCAAATATGTTGTCAATTTTAGAGAAGGTTCCATGTGGTGCTCAGAAGAAGGTATATTCTTTTGTGTTTGGATAGAATGTTCTATAGATGTCTGTTAAAACAATTGGGTCATAACTTCTGTTAGTTCCTTTGTTACTTTGTTAGGTTTCTGTCTGTTGTTCCTGTCTAGTGGTGAGAGTGGGATATTGAAGTCTCCCACTATAAGTGTGTGAGGTTTTATGTGTTATTTGAGTTTTAGTAATGCTTCTTTTACAAACGTGGATGCCATTGTATTAGGAACAAAGATATTCAGAATTGAGACCTTATCTTGATGGATTTGTCCTTTGTCCTATGAAAATGAACTCCTTCATCTCTTTTGATTGATTTTTATTTTAAAGTCTAATTTGTTAGGTGTTAGGGTTGCTACCCCCTCTTGTTTCTTGGATCCATTTGATTGGAAAATCTTTTCCCAACCCTTAACTCTGAGGTATTGTCTGTCTTTGAAGTTGAGGTGTGTTTCTTGTATGAAGCAGAAGGATGGATTCTGTCTTCTTATACATTCTGCTAGCCTGTGTCTTTTTATAGGCGAGTTAAGACCATTAATATTGAGGGATATTAATGAACATTGATTGTTCATTCTTGTTTCTTTTGGATTTTGTGGTGGTGGTGGAATTGTGTGTGGATTTCCTCCCCTTTTTTCTTTGGCTTTTGGTAAAGTGGGATTATCTCTTTCTTATGTTTTCCCTCCAGTACTTTCTGTAGGGCTGGATTAGTGGATATGCATTGTTTAAATCTGATTTTGTCATGGAATATCTTGTTTTCTGCATCTATAGTGACTGAAAGCTTTGCTGTGTATAGTAGTCTGGGCTGGCATCCGTGGTCTCTTAGTGTTGGTAAAACATCTATCCAAGACCTTATGGCTTTTAGTGTTTCCATGGAGAAGTCAGGTGTAATTCAGATAGGTTTTCCTTTATACGTTACTTGAACTTTTTTCTTAGCTGCTCTTAATATTTTTCCTTTATTCTGTACCTTTGGTGTTTTGATCATTATGTGGCAAGGGGAATTTTTTTTGGAGGTTCACTCTATTTTGTATTCTCTAAGCTTCTTCTACTTTCATTGCCATGTTTTCTTTTGGTTGGGAAAGTTTTCTTTTTTTTCTCCATTTTTTAGTTGAATTAGAAACAAGATTGTTTTACATGTCAATCTCAGTTCCCTCTCCCTCCTCTCCTCCCATATCTCCCCCCCAACTAACATCCTACCTATCTCATACACTTTCAGCTCCCCAGGAATGGCGAGGTCTTCCATAGTGGGTCTTCAGAGTCTGTTATATCCTTTGGGATTGGGCCTGGGCCCACCCCATGGGTGTCTAGGCTCAGGGAGTATCCCTTTATGTGGAATGGGCTCCCAAAGTCCATTCCTATGCTAGGGATAAGTACTGATCTACTACAAGAGGCCCCATGGATTTCTGAGGTCTCCTAACTGACATCCACATTCATGGGGTCTGGAACAGTCCCATGCTGGTTTCCCAGCTATCAGTCTGGGGACCAAGGCTCCCCCTTGGGGAAAAGTTTTCTTCTATGATTTTACTGAATATGTTTTCTGCACCTTTGAGCTGGGTTTGGGGAAAGTTTTCTTCTATGATTTTACTGAATATGTTTTCTGCACCTTTGAGCTGGGTTTCTTCACCTTCTTCTTTACCTAGTATTCTTAGGTTTGGTATTTTCCCGGTGTCCCAAATTTACTGGATATTTTATGTTAGGGATTTATTAGACTTAAGATTTTCTTTGGTGGATGAATCTATTTCTCCTAGTGTATCTTCAACACCTGAGATTCTCCCTTTCATCTCTTGTATTCTGTTGGTTATGCTTGCATCTGTAGTTCCTGTTCATTTACTCTACTCTATTTCCAGCATTCCCTCAGTTTGTGTTTTCTTTATTGTCTCTATTTCTGTTTTCATGTCTTGAACTGTTTGAATTGTTTCCTCCATCTGTTTCATTGTTTTTTTCTTGGCATTCCTTGCTTTCTTTAAGAGGTTTGTTGATTTCTTGTATTTTTTTGTTTTTTCTTCCATTTCTTTTTTTAAAAATGTGTGTAACGACATTTTTTAAAAAAACATTTTATTTATTATGTATACAATGTTCTGCCTGCATGTATGCCTGCAGGCCAGAAGAGGGCACCGGATCTCATTATAGATGGTTGTGAGCCACCATGTGGTTGCTGGGAATTGAACTCAGGATCTCTGGAAGAGCAGTCAGTGCTTTTAACCTCTGAGTCATCTCTCCAGCCCTTTCTTCCATTTCTTTAAGTGATTTTCTCATATCCTTTTAGAGGGCATATATCATTTTCATGAAGTTGTTTTTAAGGTCATTCTCTTCTGTTTCATCTGTGTTGGATGTTCAGGTCTTGGTGGTGTAGAGTCCCTAGACTCTGGTGGTGTCATATTGGTTTTTCTGTTGTTGAATGTGTTTTTATATTGTCTTCTTCCTATCCCTTCTTTCCAGTGGGTGCAGAAGGAGTCTCTTCCTCTCCTGGTGGGTATGGGACCAAGGTTCCCTTCCAGTGGGTACAAGCAGGTCCAATACTCTAGATGGCTCTCCTCTTCCTTGTCCTGTGGACAGAGAAAGGGACTAGGCATTGTCTGGCAGTCTCTTGGTGGTCTATACCTTGCCACGATGGGATCCAGTCTCCAGGTCTCAGGTGGATCTGAGCAGGGTCATTATTTTTTCCTTTTAAAAAAAGATTATTTTATTCCAAATGTAGGAGTATTTTGCCTGCATGTATGTATGCATATCATGTTTGTACCTGGAGCCCATGGAGGTCAGAAGAGAACACTGAATCTGAAACTTGAGTTATAGATGGTTGTGAGCCACTGCATGGGTACTGGCAAGTAAGCCTGGGTCCTCTCCAAGAAGAGTAAGTGCCCTTAACCACAGAGCAATTCTCCAGCCTTCACACACACCATTACATACTCCCCCTTTTTTATGTAGAGTGTCTGTATAGCTCTGGCTGTCCAGAAACTAACTATGCACACTAGGTTTGCAATGAACACTCAGAGATCTGTCAGATCTGCCTGCCTCTGCCTCATGACTACTGGGTTTACAGACATGTGCCTCCATGCCTACTTTACCACAACACTCTTCACAGAAATAGAAAAAAGTCTTGAAATTCATATGGAGCCATAAATGACCCCAGGTAGCCAAGGAAATCCTAAGCAAAACAATGCTGGCGGGATTACCGTTGCAAGTTTCAAGACTTATTACAGTATTATAAGTGAAATCATTACTTGGCAGGTAAATGGATGCATCTAGAAAATATTATGCTAAGTGTAGTATCCAGGCCTAGGAAGACAAACTCATGCTCTCTGTCACTTGTGGTTCCTAGCTTCAAATCTTCAGATGTTATTATGTAACTGGGACTCACAGCAGAAACAAGGGAAGAGAAAAAGGCCATGGTGTGGAAGGAGCTCTAGAGACAGGAAGAGTATGATACAGGTTCTGTGAAGGGGGAAATGGGAAAAATGAAGTGGGGGGGTTTAATTGGGGAGAGGGGAGGGAGGAAAATATAAAAGTAGAGGAGGGAAGGATAAACAACACTAAGGATATTATTTAGGGAATCCCATGCTTTATATGTACTTAATATTACACATAGTACTTCTAAGTGTATGTGTGTACACACATATGTGCACACATGTTAGTGAAGATATTCCATTTGGGAAGATATTCCTTCAGGAAAGCCATAGGCTATCTAATATCACCTCTAGTAACAGGCATGAGAAACCTTTTGAGCAGTCAGTTTAGGGAGTACAAGGGTCTCCCAAAACAAAAGAGGCTATTGTTGTTGCCCTTAGTTGTCTCTTAGAAGTGGAAGGCAAGTCCTTATTGCTGAAATCACCTCACACTTTGACACAGGACCTGGAGGATTCAAGGTATATCTGATCCAGAAGGCATCTCCCTGAGGACCAGCTTTCTTTGTTTTGGAAGGTGCTATGTGAATTGCCAAGGTTGAAAAGCAACTAGTAGTTGTTCTTTACTGAGTAGTTCATGTTAATTCAACACAATCTAGAGTCACCAGAGAGTAGGGAGTCTCAATTGAGAAAATGCATTTATATGATCAGGTTGTGGGCAAGCCTGTGGGCCCTCTCCCAAGTTTTTGATGGCAGAGTGCCCAGTCCATGGGCTTGTAGTGTCATCTCTGGGCTTGTTATCCTTGGTTGTATGAGAAAGCAGGCTGAACCGGGCAGTATTGATTCCTGCCTTTAATACCAGCACTTTGGAGGCAAAGGCAGGTGGAACTATGTGAGTTTAAGGCCATCCCGGTTTACAGAGAAAGTACCAGAGGCTCCAAAGCTATACAGAGAAACCCTGTCTTGAAAAACCAAGAAGAAAGAAAGGAAGAAAGAAAGGCAGAGCAAACCATGAGGTGCAAGTCAGTGAGCAGCACTCTTTGATGGCTTCTGACTCAGTTCTTCCCTTCAGGCTCCTGCCCTGCTTAAGTTCCGGATATGGCTTCCTTTGATGATGATCTGTGATGTGGAAGTTTAAGCTGAATAGCAATCCTCAAGTTTCTTGGGTCATGGTGGTTCATCACAGCAATAGTAACCCTAAGACACCTACCCAGCTTTGAAACCTATAAACCATGATTATCAGCATTGCAAGATATCCCTAAGATGCAATGGTGGCCCTTACATGTAAGTGGTAACCAATAGCTGCCCAATTAGACTTAAAGGTCACTCAAAAGGAAGGAAATAATGCCTTGTTCTATAGACCTAGCCAAGCACCCTTGACTAGTGAGATCGTGAATCTTAGAGGAGATTCTACTATTGTTACTTTACTAAACCAATATAATCCCTCTCTGCATTCTAAATACCTCATAGATACCTACTCTATCATTATTTCTGTCTTACTCCCTTGAGACAAGTTTTCTCACTAAACCTGGTCATAGACTGGCAGCCAACAAGTTTTGGTGTTTCTCTTGTCACAGGCTCATGGCCACACATGGATTTTTACAGGATTGCTGGAGATTCAAACTTAGGGCTTAATGCTTCAGCATCATACCCTGTTATCCACAGAGCTCTTACCCATCATTAAGAATCTTCTTTTGAAGCAGATGGAGACCATTACATAAAGTCATAACTGGTTAGAATGTAGAGAATAGTTGACTCGTGAGATAAACAAGTCAGAGGTGAGTGTGGGCTGTGCTTGGGCACAACTCCAGCCATCCCCAACTTGGAACTTCCTGGTCATTCTCTGAGTGTAGTGGACCCACCCTGGCAGGACAGAAAATCTGAGTCTGGACACATCTCACTGTTGCCTTCTCCCCCATGCCCTCTGCTTGAGTGAGGAGAATAGCAGGAGAGGCCGGACCATCCAGAGTTGCCAAAACTGAAGTCTTGGCCCACCTATGCCACAGGGAGAGGAGAGAAGAGGGAGAGACCCCCACCTGCACCCACTGGAAAAAGGGATGGAAAGACAACAGTAGAAGAACACACTCAACAACAGAAACACTAATATGATACCATCAGAATCTAGGGACTCTACACCAGCAAGATCTGAACATCCCAACACAGACCTTAAAAACAACTTCATGAAGACGTTAGAGACCCTCAAAGAGGAAAAGAGAAAATCCCTGAAAGAAATGGAAGAAAAAACAAACAAAAATACAGGAAATGGAGTAAAAGATAAACCAAAAAAATTAAAGAAATAAACAAATCTCTTAAAGAATGCAAAGAAACCCAAGGGATAAACAAGTCCACTGATAAATCTACAACACACCCCCTACACCTATTGTTCTGGGAGCATTGTGGAAGAGGAGGGAGAAAGAGTATAATAGCCAGAAAACTAGAAGTCTGCTGTAAGCTTGTGTCTAAAATATCGCAGGGAAACTGCATCCATGAAATCTCAGCACTGCGGCTGCTTAAAGAAGACATGACCAATGACCACACCAGTGGACATGCTGTTGTGCATGGGAGTATCTCACCGGTCCCATCCCTAGATGAAGAGCTGTGGTCACTTAGTGACTTCAGAGAAGGAGCAGCATTAGTCTTTCCCAGGGATGATCTTCTAATTGTTATCCCATATGAGGTGGTCTCCAGAAGCCCTATAATCATATACATACAAGCAACACTACATGCACTCAGAAGTTGCATGTAAATATTTATTTGAATATATATATGTATATATATGTACATATATGAGTGTGACAATAATAATTAAAGAAAAAGAGGTCATGAATTTGAGAGGGAGCAGGGTGGGGCTGTAAGAAAAAAGTCATTCTAAAAAATGAGAAAGAGAAACACCCTTGTTTCTTAAGTTTGGTTTCCCTTAGAAAATTCTCCAGTCCAGTTCCACTAATGAGATTTGTTTTAATATTCTTATGACCAGAGTTAATAAACTCAATTGAAATACAAACACACACACACACACACACACACACACACACACACACACACAGAGAGAGAGAGAGAGAGAGAGAGAGAGAGAGAGAGAGAGAGAGAGAGAGAGAGAGAGAGAGAGAGACCTGGCTCTATTTGGCCAATGTTTGCCAACCTCAGCTGGCCACTTGTTTTTGTAAGCTAGAAAAAAGTAGAAATAGTAGTTATGAGTGTAAGCATTCAGATAAAATCTGAAGGACATTTCATGTCAGGAAAGTATATGACATTCAAAATTTAGTGTTTAGTATTGGAGTATTGACCATGAAGGAAAGAAATTTAAAGGGAGGTGAGGTAACAAGAAAGGCTAACAGAGCATGTGGGTCATGAAAAGAATGAGACCATCTGGGGAGAGGAAGAGGCAGGAAGAGAGGGGGCAGAGGACAGACAGCAGGGACAAATAAGAACAATGCTTGCTGACGCATATATACCAAAATGCCATGGAGCCCATCTCTGGATGCTATCAAAACAGTGAAAGAAATAGCATGGCATTGTAGCCACAGCAAAACACCAAAATAAAACAAATAGTAATGTCCATAATCACAGCATGGAGCACAGTTAGGTCAGAGCATGGCCAATTGCTGTTCTGTCCTATGTTCTGTCTTTGAGACTGTGTCAGCAGAGCTGTACAGGTGTGACAGAGACCCACAAATCCTACAGAATTAGCCATCATGTCCTTTACTCAGAGTTTCCCACCTTTTTTCCCTCTTGTTATGTCACAAAACATGCTATGTGGATTGAGCATTTACTATGAAACTGTTGTTGGACGTTACATTATTCAAGTTCTGAGATAAGACACCCTATTGGGACTTAAAGTCAATGAAAATATCTTTCTACTCAATTGTTCTTTCTCTGCTGCTGATAATAGCTAATACAGAACCCATTTCCCTATCACTCTGCCTGTCACGATCTTCTAATCCAATAAGCTGTTTAGTTACAGCAACTCTTTAGTCCTCATAGCTTCATACTTGCTATTTTCATTCCTAAGGCTACTGTGTTTCACAGATGTTACTACATTTGAATGTTTCTATTAAATACCTCATTTCCTTCCTATTTTTCTTCCACCCTTTCTGTTCTGAGTGGGGAGTGTTGGGACTGATTAAGTCATTAGATTCCCTCTAAGGCTGGGTCATATTTTAAGGCCCTGGATTCTACAAGTTTACTGCAAGTTGGTATTGGAAGGAATGCTTTTCTTTGAGTGTAGCTCAGGTTTCAAAGGTGGCATCTTCTACCACAGAGAGGCAGCATTGTTCAAGGTCAGGCCCTTGGCACTCAGAACCTGTGCATCTCTGGTTATGGTGTGACTGTCCTCATTGCCCTGACATCAGAGAGAGGGAGACAGAGGTGTGAAGTGTGTGAATTGTGACAGTGAAGGTCAAATACAGTTCTAATGTGAGTCTTCACTTCTCTAAGTCTTGTCTCCCTCTCAAGAGTTTTTGTGAGATTTAAGGACAAGTGAGAAGCAAGTGGCACAGGCCCTGATGTGAGTGGGTGCTCAGCAAACATCTGATGACCCTGTGACCAATAGAAAGTGAGTGAAGAGGGGTCCTGTGCTAATGGATTCTCCTGTCTGCCATTTCCCAGAAAGCCAGCTGTGTGCTGGTGTTGGAAAAGACACTGTCCATAATACCGAGGGCCTCCTGGGAGCAGTGCTGAGCTCAACAGTGAGAATTTAGGGGCAGGATCTGTAGGGCTCTCCACACCAGGGTGCTATGCTGGCACTTTACCCCAGGGGACTGAATTTTTGCTTCATCTTAAGAAGCTGTTTTGACCTGAGCAGTGAGATTAGGCTTTCATCTTGAGGCCACCTTATCCCAGGAGCTTCATGCTGACTGTGCTATGGTTTGGAAGGGGGTTTCCAGCCCTCACACACGCCCTCTGATGTTGGAAGATTGGGTCACTTTTGGTTTGGAAACTCAAGATCTGTTGGTTTGGCTGTAAAAGTTTGGTGAAGGTGTGAGTGGGATTCTCTCAGTGAGAAAAGGCAAGAAGGAAACAATAGTTCCTCAATACCCACTGTGCTTCAGACACTTACATTTCTGAACTCTCACTATGATCCTGTGAGATGGCATGATGGCTAGCATTATCAATGTCACAGAAGCAATGTGCCTAGCAGAAATGTCCCACACCCGGAGGGTGTGTGAGGGATAGGTTAGGGTAAGTGAGGTGGGATGGGCCACCCTAATTGTAGGTAGCACCATTGTTCTAGATTCCATCCCTGCATCTTTCCATATGTGCTGTGAGCTTGGAAAAGATAACCTCTCTCTCTAGAGCTTGTGCATTGGAGACAGGTGGCTACTTTGATGCTTGAGAAGAGGAAGAGGCAACGGTTTTGCCTGAGTAACTTGGAACAAGGGAAGTCATGCTGAAGCTGGGGCAGGAGCCTTCCCTCTTTGTAGGGTCCATCTCAAGGGAAGGTCCAAGGGAAGTCATGCTGAAGCTGAGGCAGGAGCCTTCCCTCTTTTTAGGGTCCATCTCAAGGGAAGGGACCTTCTAGAAACCCCAGGAGCTGCATGACGCCTGGTTTTCAGAATCCACTCATATTCTGAGCTGAGCTATGGGTGCCATTTGGACTAGACTCACTGCTGACCACCGTGGGTGTCCAGTTTCTTCATGTGTCAAATTCAACTCCAGCACTGCAAATCCAAGCAGGATCATTTCTAGCCTGTGACTCTTAGCATTCCTCTGTAGTTCTTCTGACCTTCTATTTTAGTTACCTGTCCCTAGTTTCCATAAAGGTGGAAGCTCACCTGTGAAGAATCATCATCTAAGTGGACTAGAAGTCCCATCCCCAGGTGACAGGTCAGTTTACATTTGGCTTTGAATCCAGACTCCCTGGGTTCCATTTAGCAAGCCCCTTACCTGACATCAACATTTTTCCCAGATTTTCAAGGCTTGAGCTTAGTAGGTGGAAGGAGCTTTCGAGGGTACTGTGATCCATGAAGTGTTTCATTGTTGAGCTTGGAAATGATGAAGAAAGGCCTATGGGAAGAGACATTGTGTGATTTTCAGAGAAGCAGCAGTAGAGTCAGGGTAGCAAGGCTGGGGTCCTACCTGCTTACCCCCATGCCCTTTCCTACTCTTTCTTGGAGAGAATGATTCTCTTATACCTGCTTCAGGGTCATGTTCCTACACTGGGACCATGAAGTTCACACACATATGCTGTTATACTCTAGTCCTCTTTGTGAGTCTCCATTCCTTTCTGAGCCTCAGCTCTCTCATATGGCTCTCTGACTTTGTGTCCCACAGGGATAGGTAGCATCTTACTGTATAGTTTAGGTTTGACTTGAGTTCACATTCTTCCTGCATTATTTTCATTTGTTCTGATACTTTAGGAATATGTCCAAGGCCAATTAGTTTTTTTTAATTTTTATTTTTTTTTAGTGTTTGATCTAAAACTTCAAGGCGTGTATACTGTCCATTAGACAGAGAGATTTTGAGAAACTTCTAGGGTGTTCAAGTACTTATTTCAAATAGTATCTGGCAGTTATTAAATGACGTTCTAGGGAGGAAGGTGAGAAACTTCAAAACACAGTTTTGATAGGCAAATAAATTTGAGCATGGAAGTTGAGGATGGAGTGGAATTGTTTCAGTTGAACAACTTAGAGGTGGGAATAGTGAGGAAAATAAGTGAGAGAAGGAAACTGTCGGCAGAATTAGAGGAAACTTAGTAGCAAGAGAGACATGAACAGAGTAATCTACAGTATCATCAGTGGAGTCTTCCTTCCCTATGCCCCTTGTGCAAGGGCCTTCTTGTGTGCAGCCTCAACATGTGAGAACTGCACCTGTTGGAGAGGTGTCAGCGGAACAGCAGGCGAGCAATGTGAATGCTCAGATAATGAAACTGATTCTGTCTGTGGAATGGCTTTTTCTAAGACACACATTAAATGATGCTGAGGTGACTACTAGGTCAATGGCTTTTGACTTTGTAGTCTTCATTCTCAAGCCTTGCTGTGCAATGGTTAAGAATGAACTTTGAAGGGAAATACAAGGGTTAGATGTGGGCAAGACTTTCACAGAGTCACAGGAGGAACCCACTCCTATTTTCATCTGAACTCTAGGTGCCATTTGGGGTAGGTTTACTGCTGACTCCCATGGATTCCAGTGTCTTCATGTGTCAAATGCAACTTCATCACTGCAGAGCCCAGTGGTAACATTTTTAGCCTGTGACTCTTAACATTTCTCCAAAGCTCCTCTGACCTTATATTTAAGTTACCTTCCCAAGTTCCCATACAGGGAGAGGCTCACCTGTGAAGAACAACCATCTATGTGAACTAGAAGTCCCATCCTCAGCTGTCAGCTCAGTTTATGTTTAGTTCTGAATCCAGACTAGTCAGGTTCCCATTTTAAAAGCCCCTTACCTAATATCAGAATTTCATTAAGATTTTCAAGACTTGAATCCAGTAGTTGTAAGGAATCTTGGAGTGTAGTGGGATCCATGTAGCACTTGATTGTTAAGTCTGGAAACAATGAAGAAATGGATTGACTTGGGAAGAAACAATAGTTATATGATTGTCAGAGAAAAAGCAGTAGGCATCAGGGTAAACAATGTTGGGGTGCTACCTCCTGACTCTCACACCATTCTCCGCAGTCTCATGGTGAGAGTGATGCTTTTACACCTGCTGCAAGGTCACCGACCTGCACCAGGGCCATGAGGTTGACACACATATGCTGGACTACTCTAGTCCTTTGTGTGAGTTTCCGTTCATCTCTGAGCCTCAGCTCCCTCATGTGGGTCTCTGACCTTCTGACCAACAGGAATAGGTAGCATCTTATGTGTAGTTCAGGTTTGCCTTGAGTGCAGATTCTTCCTGCATTAATTTCATTGGTTTATTTTTAAAAGTATTTATTTTTACTTTATGTACATTGATGTTTTGTCATGGGTGTTGGGTCCCCTGGAGCTAGAGTTACTGACAGTTGTGAGCTGCCATGTGGGTGCTGGGAATTGAACTCAGGTCCTCTGGAAGAGCAGTCAGTGCTCTTAACCACTGAGCCATTTTTCCAGCCCCCTTCATTGGTTCTTGTACTTTAGGACTATATGCAGGATCAGTTAGTGTTATTTTTGAAGCCTTATGATTTTTCTTACTGTTTGATCTAAAACTTCAAGGTATATGTAGTATTCATCAGATAGAGAGATTCTGAGAAACTTCTTATGGACTAAGGTTTATGTTTTGAAAAATAGCTGACAGTTACTAATTGGCATGCTAGGAAGAGGAAGGTAGGAGTTTTTAAGCCACAGTTTTGATACACAATGAAAATAGGCATGGCAGTTTGGAATGGAGTGGAACTGTTTTAATGGAACAACTTGGAAGTTGGGAATAATGAGGAAAAGAAATGAGAGAAGGAAACGTATGGAAGCCTAGGAGGAACCTTTGTGGGGAGAGAGACATGCACTCTAGTTGGCTACAATATCATCAGTGGAATCTTCCATAAGCCCCATGTGCAAGGGCCTTCTTATGTACAGCTTAAAGATGTGAGATGTCCACCCGTTGGAGAGGTGGCAGTGAAACAAAGAAGGAGCAATGTGATTGCTCAGATAATGAAACAGAGACACTGTCTGTGGAATGACTTTTTCTAGGATACAGATTAAATGATGCTGAGGTGACAACTAGGGGCAATGGCTTTTGACTCTGTAGTCTTCATTCTCAAGGCTTAATGTTGGAAGGGAAGAATGGACATTGAAGGAAGAGACAAAGGTTAGGTGTGGGCAGGATTTTCAGAGAGTAACAGGATGAATGTGGAGGAAATCCTTTCAAGGGCTCCTGTGGTTCCATATTAAAGCTCTGCATGTTCTGTGAGCTCGGGTAAGTTAACCTCTTCTCTAGTCCTTGTGCATTGGAGAGAGGTGCTACTTTGATGCCTGAGGCGGGGAAGAGGCAAGGGTGTGTTCTGTCTAAGTTGAAATAAGGGAACTCAGGCTGAAGCTGAGGCAGGAACCTTCTTCTACTTGGGGGTCTGTCTCAAGCGAGGAGATCCTCTTGGAGCATCAGGACCTGTATGACCCCTGGGATTTCAGAATCCACTCATATTTTGAGCTGAATTCTGGGTGCCATTTGGGCTAGGTTCACTGCTGACCCCAAGGGGTACCAGGTTCTTCATTGTCAAATGCAACATCAGCACTGCAGAGGCAAAAGGCATTATTTCTAGCCTGTAACTCTTAACATTCCTCCATGGCTCCTCTGACCTTTTATTTTAGTTGCCTGTCCCAGGTTTCCAAACTTGGAGAGACTCACCTGTGAATAACCACCATCTAGGTCGACTAGAAGTCTCATCCCCAGATGCCAGCTTAGCTTATGTTTAGATTTGAATACAAACTTATCAGGTTCTCATTTAATATGCCCCTTACCTGACATCAGAATTTCTCTCAGATCTTCAAGTCCTGATCTCAGTAGTTGTAAGGAGGTTTGGAGGGGAGTGGGATTCATGTAGTGTGTAGTTTCTGAGCCTAGAAATGATGAAGAAGGGGCCATGGGAAGAGACAGTGGTTGTGTGATTGTCAGAGAACCAGCAGTAGGAGTCAGAGTAGCAATGCTGGGGTCCTACCTGCCTATCCTCACACCCTTCTCCACATCTCATAGTGAAAGTGATGCTCTTACACCTGCATCAGGGACACGGTCCTGCACTGGGATCATGATGTTCACACACTTATGCTGGTCTATGTTAGTCCCATGTGTGAGTCTCCATTCCTCTCTGAGCCTCAGCTCCCTCAGGTGGGACTCTTGACACTCTATTCCACAGGGATAGGTAGCATTTTAATCGTAGTTCAAACTTGCCTCTAGCTCAGTTTCTTCCTGTATTAATTTCACAAGTTCAGGGTTCATAGGAATATATCCACTACCAGTCAGTAATCTTATCTTTGAAGCCTTATGATTTTCTTTACTTTTTAATCTAAAACTTCAAGGTGGATATAGTGTCCATCAGATAGCAATTCTGAGAAACTTCTTGGGGACTCAGGTACATATTTTAAACACTAGCTGACAGTTATTAAGTGGTATCCATGGAAGGAAGGTGAGAGTGTTTAAAACACTGTTTTTATACACAATGAAATTTCAGCATGAAAGTTCTGGATGGAGTGGAATTGTTTTTATGGAATAACTTGGAAGTTGGGAATAGAAAAAAACAGTGAGGAAAAGAAATGAGACAAGGTACTGTTGATAACAATGGTAGGAAGCCTTGTGGGGAGAGAGCCGTGAACAGTCTAATCTGCTACAATATCATCAGTGGAGTTCTCCCTAAGCCCCATGTGCAAGACCCTTCTTATGTGCAGCTTGAAGGTGTGAGATCTGCACGTGTTGCTGAGTTGGCAGCTGAACAAAGAGTGAGCAGTGTCAATGCTCAGATGCTGAAACTGAGACACAGACTGTGGAACAGCTTTTTCTAAGACACACGTTAAATAATGCCTAGGTGACAACCAGGGCAGTGCTTTTGACTCTGTAGTCTTCATTCTCAAAGCTTAATAAAAGCTTGAGAAAGTATGGGTTTTGAATGGAAAGAAAAGGTTTAGGTGTGGGCAGGACTTTCTCGGACTTGTAGCAGGATGATGATGAGGAACTCATTTCCCAGGCTCTCATTGTTCTAGATTCCATTCCTGTATCTGTATCTAAGGTCTGTGAGCTTGTACAAGTTAACCTCTCTCTAAAATTTTTGTGCTAGAAGGAAGTAGCTACTTTAATATTGTAGAAGAGGAAGAATCAAGGATGTTGTCTGCATTAGTTGACATTTTAGAAGTCCTGAGGCAGGAGCCTACCATCTCCTTGGTGCCATTTACAGGAAGAAATATTCTTGGAACTCCTAGAGCTGCAGCACCCCTGGGCTTTCAGTTCCCACTCATATTTTGAGCTGAACTCTGGGTGCCATTTTGACTAAGATCACTGCTGACCCCCACGGTTTCCAGTGTTCTCATGTGTCAGATGAAACTTCAGCACTGCAGACCCCACAGGCATCATTTCTAGTCTGGGATGCTTAACATCCCTCCATGTCTACTTTGAACTTCCATTTTAGCTGCCCATCCTAGGTCCCCATACAGGTGGAGGCTCACCTGTGAAGAACCAGCATCTATGCCACTAGAAGTCATATACCCAGCTGCCAGCTCAGCTTATATTTGGTCCTGAATCCAGAGTCATCAGGTTCTCATTTAGCAAGTCCCTTACCTGACATCGGAATGTGTCTCCGATTTTTGAGGATTGCGCTCAGTAGCTGTAAAGAGCATTGGAGGAGAATGCGATCCTTGTAAGTTGTGAATGTTGAGCCTAGAAGATGATGAAGAAAGGGTCATGGGAATGGACAGTCATTGTGTAATTGTCAGAGGACCAGCAGTAGGAGTCAGGGTAGGAAGGCTACCTCCTTACCCTCATACCCTTCTCTACTCTGTCATGGAGAGATTGCTATTCTGACACCTGCTGCAGGGACAGGGACCTGCACTGGGACCATGAATTTTACACATCTATGCTGATTTACTCTAGACCTAGTCCTCCATTCTCTCTGAGCCCGAGCTCCCTCATGTGGGTCTCTGACTTTATGTTCCACAGGGATAGGTAGCATCTTATCTGTAGTTCAAATTTGCCTCAAGCTCAGATTCTTCCTGCATTAATTTTGTTCATTCTATGATTATAGGAATATGTCCATGACCAGTTAGTAACCTTATTTTTTATGCCCGTGATTAGATCTAAAACTTCAATGTGTATATACTGTCCATTAGACAGAGAAATTCTGAGAGAAGTCTTGGGGGCTCAGGTAAATATTTCAAATAGTAGCTCAAATAGTTATTGAGCGGCATCCTAGGAAGGAACATAAGAGTGTTTGAAACCCTGCATGTATCTTTATTTGCTGTGAACCAGGACAAGTTAACCTCTTTCTCAAGACCTTGTTCACAGGAGGGAGGTGGATACTTTGATGTTGGAGAAGAGGAAGAGACAAGCCTGTGTAAGTTGAAAACTGGAAGTCAGGCTGAAGCTGAGGTAGGAACCTATGCTCTCCTTGGTGCCAACTACAGGAAGAGACATTTTTGGAACTTCTGGAGCCACAGCACCCCTGGGATTTCAGAACCCACTCATATTTTGAACTGAACTCTGGGTGCCATTTGGGCGAAGCTCACTGCTGACCCCCACAATTTCCAGTGTCATCCATCATATGTCAAATGCAACTTCAGCACTGCAGACCCCACAGGCATCATTTCTAGTCTGGGACTCTTAGTATTCCTCAATGGCTCCTCTTATCTTCCATTTTAGTTGCCTGTCCGAAGTACCTAAACAGGTGGAGACTTACCTGTGAATAACCACTGTCTGATGACTAGAAGTCATATTCCAAGCTGCCAGCACAGATACATTGGGTTCTGAATCCTGACTAGCCAGGTTTCCATTTAACACACCCCTTACCTGACATCTGAAAGTGTATCAGTTTTCTAATGCTTGAGCACAGTAGTTGTAAGGAGCTTTCGAGGGTACCAGGTTCCACATAGGGAGTGATTGCTGTGCCTGAAAATGATGGAGAAAGGTCCATGGGAAGACACAGTGGTAGTGTGACTATCAGAGAACCAGCAGTGGGAGTTAGGGTAGCAAGGCTGGAGTCCTACCTGCTTACCCTGATACCCTTCTCTACTCTCTCATGGATGCTCTTACAACTCCTATAGGGACATGCTCCTGCACTGACACCCTGAAGTTCACACATATATGCTGGTTTACTCTAGTCCTCTTTGTGTCTCTCCATTATTCTCTGTGCTTCACTTCCATCAAATGGGTTTCTGAGTTTCTCTCCCAGAAGGTCAGGTAGTATCTTACTGTGTAGTTCAGGCTTGCCTGGAGCTGAGATTCTTCCTGCATTAATTTCATACATTCTGGGATTGTAGGAATATGTCCATGGCCAGTTAGTAATCTTACTTTTGAAGCCATATAATTTTTCTTAGTGTTTGATCTGAAACTTCAAGGTGAATATAGTGTCCATCAGACAGAGTGAATCTGAGAAAGTTCTTAGGGACTCAGGTACACATTTCAATAATAGCTGATAGTTACTAAGTAGTATCCCAAGGAGGAAGGTGAGAGTCTTTAAAACACAGTTGATACACAATGAAATTTGAGCATGGAAGTTTGTGATGGTGTGGAAGTATTTTAACAGAACAACTTGAAAGCTGGGGATAGTGAGGGAAAATGAGGGAAGGAAACTGGTGTTAGCATGGGAAGAACTTCTGTAGTGAGGGAGACATGAACACACGGAGCACTTAGTGGGCCTCACTGGGATCAGCCTCTCAGCTTCATAGCAATCTATGGAGAAGTTAGTAAAGAAAGGTATATAGAAAAGTAAACTCGCAGAGAATACATGGATGAGATGCTTTAAGTTAAGAAAAGCTGGTTGGACACAAGCCATGATAAGCTCATGCTTTCATAAGTCAGAATAAGACTCTGGATTTATTTGGGAACTGGGTGGCAGCACCCCCAAAGAGCCAAACAGTCAAGAAACAACATATAACAGAGATTCTGACAAATGTCTTGCAGGCTGAAGCACACATTTCAAGTAATTACTGATGGTTAAGTAGGTGACATCCGTGGGAGGAAATTGAGAATCTTTGAAACATATTTTTGTATTACAATGAAATGTAATCATGGAAGTTCAGGTTGGTGTGGAATTGTTTTGAATGGAACAAAGGGAAGTTGTGTGAGACACATGTAATCCCTTTTACAATGTCCTTATATACAATGGCTTTATTTCTGGTACACAGTAAGTAAAATCAGTGTGACCATCAAAGGCAATGGACTTTGATTCTATAGTAAACATTTTAGCTCAATGTGGGGTAAAAAGAATGAACTTTGAAATTAAAGATAAGGATTAAGTAGGACTTTCACATTTTAGCAGTAGGTTGAAAAAGGTGTCTCTGATTTCCCATGGACTGAGTGTTTTAGATTCTAGCCCTGCATTGTCTCTATGTGCTGTAACAATAAGTCTTTACTATAAGCCACCGAGTCCTGCTGCCACATGGGCATTTTCTGCCAGGCTGCCCAAGTTCTGCCTGTCGCCACGTTAAGGTCCCAAATAACACACAGAGACTTATATTAGGTACAAATGCTGCTTGGCCAATGACTAGGATTTCTCATCTTCTAGCTCAGTATTAATTATCATAAATCTATATATTTTATAAGACTTATCTTATCGGACGCCAGCGGTAAGCGTCCTGTCTTCCTGGGCTCACATGGTGACTCTTCCCTTTCTCCTACTGTTCCCAGAATCCTCCTAGACTCCTAGTCCCACCTATCTTGTTTTCCTATTGGCTAACTGTACTTTATCAACCAATAAGACACAGAAGGACCTCCCCCATCAATGTGCCATGACCATGGACAAGTTAACCTCTTTTTCTAGAGAGATGGATCTTGTGTTGCTTAAGAAGAGGAAGAGTCAAGGGTGTGTGTTGTGGCATAATATTTTTATATATTGTGATGATGTGTCTTTGCCAAGGTGTTTTCTGATTGGTTTAATAAAGAACTGATTGGCCAATAGCTTGGCTGGAAGAGGTTAAGTGGTACTTCAAGGCAGAGAGGAAGAAGTAAACATGAATCTAAGTGCAGGAGAAATGCCAGAGGACACAGGGGTCAAATTGGAGGTGCATGATAGAAGAGAGGGAAGACATAGATTAATATAAATGGGTTAATTTAAGCTATAAGATCTAGTAGAGCAAGCTTAAGCTATAGGGCAAGCTTTTATAATTAATAATAAGTCTCCATGTCTTTTTTCTGTAAGTTCAAGGCCAATAGAAAAATCTGTCTACAGGTGTGGCCTGAATAAGTGAAAATGAAAAAGGGAAGTCAGGAGAAGAAAAGAGAGGCCTACTCTCTTCTCAGAGTCCATCTCAGGAAAAGAAACTTTCTTGGATTTCCAGGACATCCATGACCCACCCTTGCATCTTCAGTGCCCACTCATATTTGGAACTGAACTCTGAGTGCCAGTTGGGATAGACTCAACATGCTGACCCTAGCAGTTTCCAGTTCCTCCTTATGCCCAATGCAACTTCAGCATTGCATTCACCAGAGGGAACATTTCTTGTCTGTGACTCTTAGCCTTCCACCATGGCTTCTCTGCTTTTATTTAAGTCCCATATTCAGGTCCCCATCCAGGTAGGAACCTTTATGTTGTGAAGAACCATGACCTAATTGAACTTTCAGTTTCTTTCACACCTCCAATTCTAGTTCATTCTTATTTCTGCATAAAGACTGCTTAAGTTCCCATTTTACAAGTTTTTTCTTTCAATCTGTGAATGACTTGAGATTCAAGGTCTAAGCCCAAAAAGTAATTCTGTTGAGATTCTCTGGGTAAGTAACTCCATGTTAAGTCCTCCTCCCTGCATAGCCTGAAATGAGGAAGAATGGGCTCCAGGAAAGAAACTGTTGTTTGATTGTCAGAAAGACAAAGGTAGGAGTCAGGGGATCTAGTCTGTATCCTTCCTGCTCACATTCACAGCCTTCTTAACGGTCACATGGGAAGAATGATGCTCTCAGAATTCCTGCTGAGAAACGGTCCTGCTCTGGGACCATGGATCTCACACATCTGTCCTGTCTCTGCACTAGTCCTCAGTCTCTAGTCTTCTCTGTGAGCCTCAGATCCAGCATGTGGGTCTCTGAGACTCTGTCCCACAGGGATGCAAACAATGATAACAGCAGAAGCAATTGCATGGACTTGTACTGGAACATTAATTGAATATTGTCCTGTTTAATAGTCAATATGGATCATCACTTTACTCCCACAGCCCGAGGAAACAGGTTTTTGCCCTCTTCTTATTTCCCAGATGGAGACATGGAGGCTGAGGGCTCTAAAGTGACTTTTCCAAGGTGGTAGAGCCATGACTGGAGTCTGCCTCTGTCCAGCTCTAAAGTCTGGGCTTGCAACTCAAGTGTCACCAAACCCTTCTTTTGGGAGCTGGCTTGAACTTGTGCTCACCCCTCTCAGAGCCATTCTGAATGCCTGTCTCACCCCACTACTCCAGCTTCAGAGTGCTCCTCCCCAGGGGCCCGAGGATGCACTCCTGGTGAAGAGGGGGGGGTGCCAAGGTTCCCTTAGGGGTTTCTGCCATGCCTCTTGGGTCCAGACTCTCCTGGGCTTGTGAATATTTCTGACAGAGGTTAGCAAGGAAACCCTGGCAGGAGGGCTTAGAGGTGATGAAGGGGTCACAGTAGTGGTGGGCTGGGGCTTTGGTGTACTTACTTAGCTTCAAGTCCTTTTCTTCCTCGGCCTTGATCCTCTGCAGCATCAGGTCCAACTTCTTCTTCATGAAATGGTTGGGGTCCAAGACCTGCTGACACTCATACAGAGCTCCCTTAGTGTCACCCACCTTCTTGGACTGAGCTTCTTCCATGGTAACAGAGTCCTGAGGTGATGCTTGGCTGTGTAGGCCACACTGGTCCTGCTTCACTTCTCCCTTCTGCTGTTGCTCCAGACAGGAGGTCAGTGAATTTTTGTCTATGTCAGCCAATTCTGCTCTGGGAAAGGGTGTGTGATCAGGATTGATGGAGGAGAGTTGGAAATAAAAGAAAGGGCAGAGCAGCCTCTACAGAGACACCTGAAGGACTCTGGTCTCTCCTGGGGATGGAGGCTGTGTGTCCAGGTACAGGGCTTGTGCTCTACAGGGCAGACGAGGGAACTCTGTGAGGAAGATTTACAAGTGGAAGTGTTCTCTATAATTTTTTGAATGATATCATCAGATGTTCTCTACTGTGTTGGCATTCCAGTCAGGCAGGTGTGCTTATCATTATGCTGAGTCGGGGAGGCACTCAGGTTGTCTAAAGTTTCTTCTTTTTGATTATTAAGGTCATCTATCTGTCCCTGAGAACCAATAAAAAGAAGGGGAGTTTATTCTCTCATTGACTCTTTCTTGTAGGAGGGGGATGATGTAAGTGGGGCTTGGTTCTGTCTCTAGGGCTTAGTGGGGCATAGGCTAGGTTGGCTTCATGAACCAGGAAAACAGTTCTAACTTGATCTTCTGCAGTGGATCATGTTCATGCTGTTATTCATTCCCCCCCCCAAAAAAAAACCTTTAGAAAAGCTAATAGACAGGGGCTTCAGCGAGTAAGATGAGATTGAAGACAGGGTACCCAGTTAGTGCCTTGCCAGGATAGCCATTGTCCTCATGTGGACCTGTGAAGGCCATGATTTGATCCAGGAGGAACTTGTGTAAAACATTTAAAGGACAGGGTAAAAATGACACATAAAGATAAAGAGGAATGGAGAGATCTAGGGGAGGAGACAGAGTGGAGGAGAAAAAGCCCATCCTTAGGAAAATGCCTGTCACAGAATAATTGTCTGGTCCTTAGTTAAGTCTTTGGCCCTCTTGACCAGCTTGGGTTTGTTGGTGCAGAAGAAGCACTGTTCCTGTAGGAGAGCAGAGTTCCCACCACTAGCAGCAGACAGGAGACCTATGTCTCTTTAACTTTGAGAACCACAGCAGCAAAGACTAGTCTCAGGCATAGCCGTGGAAAGTGATGGAGAAGAGGAGTGGGAAGGTGGACATCTGGGGAATGGAGGGTGGGGAAATGTAGGGATGGGAAAGCAAGGGATGGAAGTATACAGGACATGGAGCAGGATACCTGGGAGGATTAGAGGATGCTAATCAAGGGGGAAGGGTTGGGGATGGAGGAAATGGGTGTTGGGATTACAGGGACAGGGGCATGAGAGGATAGGAAGACAGGCATGGAGGATGCAGGGATGGAATTGCAGGACACTCACTATTCCATGTTCCTCATCTTCCTCCTTCTCTAATGTCCCACTCTGAGGATATCAGTCCTTCAGCCATCACTGTGACAGAGCGAGACAGTGGGGAGAGGCAGCACACAGTGGGACTCAAGAGCCCAGTTTAAGTTCAGGCTAGGCCCTGTGAAGGAATCTTTAGAAGTCTCCTATCTTTGGTTACTACACAGGGATCAATCCAGAGACAACTAAGAAAAGGACAAATTACTCAGAGAAACCAAAGAGCCAAAGGGACAAGTGTGTGGGGTTAAGTGCACCCAAGACTTTCCCAGAGGCCACAATGAGAGGCCAGATGGAGCATTAAAGTTCTGTGTCTTTTTGCAGCAATTGTCTTGATGAGCCTGTCTGACACTGGAGCTAGTGTCTCGGGAGGTCCTGGCTCTTTCCCCAGAACTGTGGTTATCAGTCCCAAGGCAGCTGTGTCTGAGGGATCCTGTGTTCTCTTTGTACATTGTCTGACTTAGGTCTCTGCTGTCCCCCACTGCCCTCAAATAGCATATATGATGCTGTACTTCCCAATAAACATTCCTGGCCTAAGTAATCAGCTCATGCAAGACTTGCTGCTCTCAGATGAACATGGTCAGTTTAGTCCCCATGTGCTAATATTCTCGAATTCAAGCCAGCCTCAAAGCTCTGTGGCATTTCCCTCTACATTCAACCTTGGCCAGAGAAGTAACTCTCTGCAGTGGACCGCAATTCATATAGAGACTCATAGTCAAAATGTTGATTAAGTGTCTACTGAATGCTTGGCTCTAAGTTGGATATCTAAGTGGGTTCATTGAAAAATAGGTGGCAGAAAGAATGAATGAGCTGGAGAACAGGAAAGAGTGTTGTAAAAGGTGTTTTTCTGCATATTATATGGCTGTTGTGCTTATGAACTCACTATAGATATAGCTGCTTGGGCATGACTTGCACAACCCAACAAAGTCAGCCATTAGTCTATCAGGCAGAACTAATTGGATTCAGAGGTTTTAAATAACAACAACAAACCTAAACAAATCAACAATGACAATGAAAAAACAGAAAGCAGAAAGGACATGAAAATGGGAGCCAGTGTTTGGGAAGGTGTCCTGGGGAAATGAGTAGAGGGATTTGGGAGTGAATATTATCAATCTACAGTGTATAAAGATATGAACATTTTAAATACATAAATAAAAATTATTCTAGACCTGTACTCCCAGCCACAGCATCCCTCCACTCTGCTCACTCCACAGCTGCTGGCCAGGGATGATGATCTTCTAGACCCTCTGCCTCTCCAGGGGACCACTATAACATATGAACTTATCCTGGTGGTCTGGAGACATAGATATTCTATGTAAACTCTCTGGAACACTGCCCTCCCAATACTGATAGGCCTGCAGTTGCTTCCCAGGGACCATGATCTCTCCCTAATACATCTTCCTTCCTTTGGGACTCCCTAGATCACAGACCCTTCTCCACCCGGAACCCTATACCCCAGTCACATGGTACAGAGCCACAGACATGCAACATGTCACTGTGGAATATTATTTTAGGATGCCTTACATTTGTTTATACTGTTTATGGCCAATAGCAAGGCAGGAGAAAGGACAGGCAGGGCTGGCGGTCAGAAAGAATGAGTAGGAGGAGAAAGCTTGGAGAAAATATTGAAGAGTGAGAAGAGGAGGAGGACTTAAGGGGCCAGCCACCAAGCTACACATCCAGCAGCACAGTAAGAAAGAAAGAAAAATATACAAAAATAGAAAAAGGTAAAAGCCCAGAGGCAAAAGATGGATGGGTTAATATAAGAAAACCTTGCAAGAAATAAGCCAAGCTAAGACCAGGCATTCATAAGAAGATACAAGCCTCTGTGTGTGTTTTACTTAGGAGCTTGATGGCTCCCAAAGAAACAAAGGGTAAAATAAATAAATAAAAAACCCAGCTACACACGTGTTCTGTGTTCTCCACAGAACAGCCATCCTGGCAACTCTCATCAACCCATGGCTGCTTACACCATATCTATCTTTCAGGTGCATGGCTCACAGACCCTGTTGTTAGCTCTAGCTTGATGAGTTTGTCTAACACTGCCTCTACTAGACCCTTTCCATCCCCAGATCTGGCCCCAGCCACGGTGGTGAATTTCACCTGTGCCCTTTGTAAACCCAGGTTGAGTCAGGGCCATGCATCCTGTGTGTAAACCTAACCTGCTGTGTCCATATTAGAAACAGAACCATCAAAAGAATCCCATGATGGGGGAAGTACTTCTGTGTATGTTTATCTTATTGATTGTTAAATAAAGTACTTGTTTGGCCAATGAAACAGCAAGTTAGACAGGACTAGGATTCTGGGAAATGTAGTAGAGAAGTGGTGATCCAGGCTGGAAGTGACATAGCAAGGAGACTCATATTTAGCAAGGAAAAAAAGGAAGTGTCCCCCCTTTCCCCTTCGCCTCCTCCAGTGGCAGGATGTGAGACACCGGCAAGAGAGGTTGCCAGCAAAAGGCATCCTCTATAAAGATAAATCTTATAAAATATATAGATTTATGATAATTAAGACTGAGCTAACAGATGAGAATCCTAGTCATTGGCCAGGCAGCATTGTACCTAATACAAGTTTCTGTGTATTCATTTGGACCCTAACTCAGGCGGGCGGCTGGTATAAAGTGTACATGTGGCAGTGGGGCTTGGCGGCTTTTGGCACAAAGATTTATCGTAGCAATCCCATATACCCAGGTGTCATTGCAATAACACGAAAGATCAAGACACCATTTAACGCTTCTAATTCAGCAGTCCCACAGACACGTTCTCCAGTGAGAAGTACCCAGGTGAAACCTAGGACAAAGAATTTAGTGGAACAATCATAAACTTCAAAGAATTAAGGAGTCTAAAGAAGTCAGAAAACCCTAGATCAATGAACTTAAAGAGACTGAACTCAAAGAGACTAAATGGCCGAGTATTGTGTGAGAAAACACAAACACGAGGCTAAATGACACAACAAAGGTAATTGGGGATTTGAAACAGAACTCGAAAGAGATAGAATATTGAGAAGAACTCAAGCTGAAATGAAGATGAAATAGAAAAAATTGATAGCTCAATTAGAAAATTCAAAGGAAAGCCTTAGAATTAGAATGGATCAAGTAGGAGAGAGAATATAAAGACTCAGAATTAAGTAGTTGAATTAGAGTACAAAAGCAAAGAATATTTAAAAACAAAACAAAGAAATAAACACAAAAACTGGATGAATTTGTGTGAAGTGTGGGACACCACGAAAGACCAAATCTCAATTTTTAGGCATAGGTGAAGGAGAAGACTCTGAGGTCAATGCACAGACCAGATCTTCAACAAGATGATAGAAGAAAACTTCCTCAAATCAGGAAAGACAAACCCATACAGATACAAGAAGCACAGATACTACTCATTGAAAGTATGGAAGGAAGTTCCCATGACATACTATATTTAGAACACTAAATATGCAGAGTAAAGAAAGCATGTTGAAAGTCATAAGAGAAAAAGCATCTTACGTCAAATATAAAGGCAAACATACCAGGATAATAGCAGATTACTCCATGGAAACTTTGAAAGCCAGAGCATCCTGGAGCACTTTACTCTGTATTTTAAAGGCAATGGATGACAACCTTGACCTCTGTACCCAAGAAAACCATCTGTCATAGTTGAAGGATCAAGAAAATTTTCTATGGTACAAACAGGCTAAAATAATTCATCTCCATCAAGCCAGCCCTTCACAGAATACTGGAAGCAACACTTCTATTAAAGAGAGAAATCAGCATAGCTGGGAGACAGTAAAAAGAAAAGATAATTAGTGAAACTCAAAGTGTGACTAACAGCATAAACAGCAAACAACACATTTATTGCCTTGCTATAGTAACTTCAATATTAGTAATGGCATCCGTTCTGTAATCAAAGGCCTGCTTGATGGATTAAGAGAGGAAATCAGTCTTTGTATTTCCTGTAATTACTCATCTTGGAAACTATTCGTAGCAAAGGGTGCCAGTACCTGAAAAAATAGACTTTAAATGAAGAGGAATCAAGAGAGATATATAGGGACACTTCATTCCAATCATTATAATCCTAAAAATATATGCACCAAACTCTGGTGTACCTAATTCTGTAAACTTAATAGTACTGGAATAAAAAGGCAGAGTAACATCAACCTAAGAATAGCAGGTGACTTCATAGTCCACTTTCTCTAACAAATAGACCATTTAGCAAAATAATTAACAGAGAAACATCACAATTAAATGACATTGTACATAAAATATGCTTGACAGATATCTACAGAATATTCCACCAAAACAACAAAGAATATACTTCCTACTCAGCAGTTCAAGAAAGTTTCTCTAAAATAAACCACATCCTGGGGCACCCTAGAGCCTTCATGCAGCAGCTGATGGAAGTAGAAGCAGACACCCACAGATAAACACCGAATTAAACTCTAGAATCCAGTTGCAGAGAGGGAGGAGGGATGATCAAAGGGGTCAAGAACAGGCAGGAGAAACCCATAGAAACACCATACCTGAACAAGCAGGAGCTCATGGATCCCAGACTAATAGCTGGGAAACCAGCATAGGACTGATCCAGACTCCCTGAACATGGGTGTCAGTGAGGAGGCCTGGGCAATCTATGGGGCCTCTGGAAGTAGATCAATATTTATCCCTATATACGAATGGACTTTGGGAGCCATTCCACGTAGAGGGATACTGCCTCAGCCTAGACACAGGGGCAGGGCCTAGGCCCTGCTTCCAATGATATGACAGACTTTGAGGATCCCCCACGAAGGCCTTATCTTCCTCGGGGGGAAACAGAAAGGGGATGGGATGGGGGTTAGTGGGAGACAGGAGGAGGGGACCGAGAGGGAACTGGGATTGGCATGTAAAACAAGCTTGTTTCTAATTTAAATAAAAATAGAAAAACATTTTCTTTTTCTTTTATTCTATGTATCTGCGTGTTTTGCCTGTATGTATGTATGTGCACCACATTTGTGCATTGTCCTCAAAGGTCAGAAGAGAGTGTCAGATCCCCTGGAACCGAACTTCCAGACAGTTGTGAGCTGCCATGTGGTTGCTGGGAATGAACCCACATCTTCTGGAAGAATAGCCAGTGCTCTCAACTGCAGAGCCACCTTTTCAATTCCTTTTCAATATAGAGCTCAGGACACTAGCTTCAGCAATAAGGCAAGAGGAGGAAATTAAATGGAAACAAATAGGAAAAGAAGTCAAATTATCTGTATTTACACATGGTATGACATTATGCATAAAAGATTGCAAGAATTCCACCAGAAGATTTCCTTAAATGATCGCCAATGCATCAAGAGGAGGATAAAAAGTTAACTTAATAAAAATTAGTAGCAATTCTATCCACCACCAACAAATATGCTAAAAGATCCTGAACACTTTCTCATTTCCAATAACCTCAAAGAAAATAAAATATATAAGAATAAGCCTAACTAAGAGGTGAAAGACTTCTACAATTAAAACTTCAATCCCTGAATAAATAGATTGAGGAAAACAGTATAAATTGGAAAGCACCCCCATACTTGAGCATTGGTAGAATATTGTGAAAATGACCATTTTACCAAAAACAGTTTACAGATTCAATGCAATCTCAATCAAAATACCTGTAACATCTGTTAGAAATTTTTAAGCATTTTTTCCTTTTTAAGAAAGATCATTTTATTTTATGTGTAGGAGTATTTTTCTGCGTGTATGTGCATGTATCATGCTTGTGCCTGGAACCCATGGAGGACAGAAGAAAATACTGAATCTGAAACTTGAGTTACAGATGGTTGTGAGCCACTGCATGGGTGCTGGGAACTGAACCTGGGTCCTCCTCAAGAACAATAGGTGACCTTAGCCACAGAGCAATTTCTCCAGCCTTTGCACCCACCATTATATCCACCCTCTTTTTGAGGTAGAGTATGTGTATATAGCTTTGACTGTGCAGAAATTTACTATGCACACCAGGTTGTAAATGAATTCTCATAGATCTGCCTGCAGCTGACTCCTGAGTGCTGGGTTTACAGACATGTGCCTCCATGCCTATTTTACCACAATACTTTTTACAGAATTAGAAATAAAATCCTGAAATTCATATGGAGCCACAAAAGACCCCAGATAGCCAAAGCAATCCTGAGCAAAACAATGCTGGTGGGATTACCATTACAAGTTTCAAGACTTATTACAGTATTTTAAGTGAAATCCTTACTTGGTAGGTACATGGATATAACTGGAAAATATTATGTTAAGTGTGGTAACCCAGGCCTAGGAAGACACTCATGTTCTCTGTCACTTGTGGTTCCTAGCTTTAAATTTAAGATGTTATTATGTAACCTGGACTCACTGCAGAAAGCAAGGACAAGAAAATGGACCATGGGTTTGGAAGGAGCTCTAGAGACAGGAAGAGAATGATACAGGTTCTATGAAGGGGGAAATGGTAAAAATTAATTGGGGGTGAGTTAATTGGGGAGAGCTGAGGGAGGAAAATGTAGAAGTACAGGGAGGAAGGAGAAACAACACTAAGGATATAATTTAGGGAATCATATTGCTTTATGTGTACTTAAATTTATATACAATACTTCTAAGTGTACGTGTATATACACATATGTGCACACATATTAGTGAAGATATTCCATTTGGAATGATATTGCTTCAGGAAAGCCATAGGCTATCTAATATCACCTCTAGTTACAGGCATGAGAAACCTTTTGAGCAGTCAGTTTAGGGAGTACAAGGGTCTCCCAAAACAAAAGAGGCTATTGTTGTTGCCCTTAGTTGTCTCTTAGAAGTGGCAGGCAAGTCCTTATTGCTGAAATCACCTCACACTTTGACACAGGACCTGGAGGATTCAAGGTATATCTGATCCAGAAGCCTTCTCCCTGAGCACCAGCTTTCTTTGTTCTGGAAGGTGCTATGTGAATTGCCAAGGGTGGAAAGCAACTAGTGGTTGCCTTTACTGGGTAGTTCATGTTAATTCAACACAATCTAGAGTCATCAGAGAGTAGGGAGTCTCAATTGAGAAAATGCCTCTATAAGATTGGATTGTGGGCAAGCCTGTGGGATATTTTCTTAATTAGTTTTTGATGGGGGAGGGCCCAGTCCATGATGCATAGTGCCATCCCTGAACTTTTTGACCTTGGTTGTATAAGAAAGCAGGCTGAGCTGGTGAGTGGTGGTGCACGTCTTTAATACCAGCACCTTGGGAAGTAGAGGCAGGTGGATGGATCTCTGTGAGTTTGAGGCCATCCTGGTCTACAGAGCAAGTGCCAGAGGCTTCAAAGCTACACAGAGAAATCCTGTCTTGAAAACCCCCAAAAGAAAGAAAGGAAGAAAGAAAGGCTGAGCAAGCCATGAGGTGCAAGTCAGTGAGCAGCACTCTTCTGTGGCTTCTGCAACAGTTCTTCCCTTCAGGTTTCTGTCCTGCTTAAGTTCCTGACCTGACTTCCTCTGGTGATGAACTGTGATGTGGAAATATAAGCTGAATAACAACCCTCAAGTTTCTTTGGTCATGGTGGTTCATCACAGCAACAGTAACCCTAAGACACCTACACAGCTGTGAAACCTATGAACTATGACTGTCAGTATTGCAAGATATCCCTAAGGTGCAATGGCGATACTTATATCTTGGTGGTAACTAAAAACTGCCTACGTGGACTTAAAGGTCACACAAAAGGAAGGAAATAATTTCTTGTTCTGTAGACCTAACTAATTCCCCTTAGCTAGTGAGGTCATGGATCTTAGAGGAGATTCTATTATTGTCACTTCACTAAACTAGTCTAATCCCTCACTGCATTCTAAATACTTCACAGATACCTACTCTACCACTCTGTGTATTACTCCCTTGAGACAAGGTTTCTCAGTCCACCTGGACATAGACTGGCAGCCAACAAGCATGGTGTTTCTCTTGTCACAGGCTCATGGCCACACACGGCTTTTTTCAGAAGTACTGGAGATTCAAACTTAGGTCTTCATGCTTCAGCAACATGCCCTCTTATCCACAGAGATCTTATCCACCATAAATAGATTCTTTTGAAGCAGATGGAAACCATTATCTAAAGTCATAACTGGTTAAAATGCAGAGATAGTTGACTGGTGAGATAAACAACTCCTCTGAGGCATCTACAACACAACCTTCACCTAGTATTCAGGGAAAATTGTGGAAGAGGAGAGAAATAATTGTAAGAGCCAGAAAACTGGGAAGTCTGCTGTTGTGTCTAAAAGATGATGTAGGGAAACTGCACCCATGAAATCTCAACAGTAAGGCTGATTAAAGAAGACATGACTTGGGGCTGGAGAGATGGCTCAGTGGTTAAGAGCACTGCTTGTTCTTCCAAAGGTCCTGAGTTCAATTCCCAGCAACCACATGGTGGCTCACAACCATCTGTAATGAGATCAGGTGCCCTCCTCTGGCCTGCAGGCAATGTGCAGACAGAACACTGTACACACAATAAATCATAATAGATAAATAAATCTTTAAAAAAGAAGACGTGGATATGTTGTTGTGGACAGGAGTATCTCACAGGTCCCATCCTTAGGTGAAGAGCTGTGGTTACTTAGTCACTGCAGAGAAGGAGCATTAGTCTTTCCCAGGGATGATCTTCTAATGGTTATCCAGTATTAGGTGGTCTCCAGAAGCCCTATAATCATAATCATACAAGCAACACTACATGCACTCAGAAATTGCATGTAAATATTTATTGAATATATATATATATATATATATATACACATTTGTGTGTGTGTGTGTGTGTGTGTGTGTGTGTGTGTGTGTGTGTGTGTGTGACATCTATAATTAAACAAGGTCATGAATATGAGAGGGAGAAGGGTGTGGCTTTAAGAAAAAGTCATTCTAAAAAAATGAGACACACCTTTGTTTCTTAAGTTTGGTTTTCCTTAGAAAATTCTCCACTCCAATTCCACTAATGAGTTTTGTTTTAATATTCTTATGACCAGAGGTTAGCAAACTCCATTGAAACACACACACACATACACACACACACACACCACAACTCAGACACACAAAGAGAAAGAGAGAGAGAGAGAGAGAGAGAGAGAGAGAGAGAGAGAGAGAGAGAGAGAGAGATCTATTTGGCCAATTTTTGCCAATCTCAGCTGGACACTTGTTTTTTAAGCTGAAAATAATAGAGGTAATAGTTATGAGAGTAAACACTCAGATAAAATCAGAAGAACATTTCAAGTCAGGCAAGTATATGACATTCAAAACTTAGTGTTTAGTGTTAGAGGAGCGACCATGAAGGAAAGGAGGAAATCTGAAGGGAGGTGAGGTAACAAGAAAGGCTAACAGAGCATGTGGGTCATGAAAGCGGGGAGACCATCTGGGAGAGGAAGAGGCCGGAAGAGAGGGGGACAGAGGACAGACAGCAAGGGAAAAATAAGAACAACGGTTGCTGACGCATACATACCAAAATGCCACGGAGCCCATCTCTGGATGCCAATCAAAATGGTGAAAGAAATAGCATGGCATTGTAGCCACAGCAAAACTCCAAAATAAAACAAATAGTCATGCCCATAAACACAGCATGGAGCACAGTTGGGTCAGAGTATGACCATTCAGCATGACAACATGACAGAGTTGTTCTGTCTTCAATTCTGTCTTTGAGACTGTGTCAGCAGAGCTGTACAGGTGTGACAGACCCACAAATCCTACAGAATTAGCCATCATGTCCGTTACTCAGAGTTTCCCACTTTTTTTTCTCTTGATATGTCACAAAGCATGCCATGTGGATTGAGCCTTTACTATGAAGATGTTGGATGTTGCATCATTCAAGTTCTGGCATTAGACACCCTATTGGAACTTAGAGTCAATGAAAAGTGCCTTTCTCCTTAATTGTTCTTTCTCCTTGCTGATAATACAGAACCCATTTCCCCATCACCCTGCCTGTCACAATCTTCTAATCCAATGAGCTGTTTAGTTACAACAACTCTTTAGTTCTCATAGCTTCATACTTGCTATTTTCATTCTTTTTTTTTCCTTGTGTGTCAATGTTGTTTCTTGGTTTATAATTTTTTTCTTTTTTCTTTGAATTGGAAACAAGATTGTTTTACATGTCAATCCCAGTTCCCTCCTCTCTCCTCCTCCCCTATAAACCTCCCCCCGCAAATAAAACCTTACCTATCAGATATCCTTTTTGCTCACCTGGAGGGTGAGGCCTTCCATAGGGTGTCATCAGAGTCTATTGCTATTTTCATTCTTAAGGTTACTGTGTTTCACAGATGTTATTGCATTTGAATCTTTCTATTAGATACCTCAAGTCCTTCCTATTTTTCTTCCTCCCTTTCTGTTCTGAGTGGGGAGCAGTGGGACTGATTAAGTCAGTAAGTCTTGTCATTAAGTAAGTGACATGAGCTTCTCAAGGTGAAGCATATTTTGAGGCCCTAGATTCTACAAGTTACGGCAAGCTGGCAGCGAAAGAAATGCTTTTCTTTCAGTGTTACTCAGGTTTCAAGGTGGCATCTCCTAGCCAAGAGAGGCAATATTGCTCAAGGTCAGGCCCTTGACACTTAGAGCCTGTGCATCTCTTGTTTTGGTGTGACTGTCCTCATTGCCTTAATGTCAGAGAGAGGGAGTCAGAGGTGTTAAGTGTATGAACTGTGACAGTGTAGGCTGAATACAGTTCTTCCAAGTGAGCCTTCACTTCTCTAAGCCTTGCTTTTCTTGTCCCGAAGTGGCACAGTAACAGTCTTCCTCTCAAGTGTGTGTGTGTGTGTGTGTGTGTGTGTGTGTGTGATTTAAGCGCAAGTGAGATGCAAGTGAAGCCCTGGACACAGGGCCTAACATGAGTGCATGCTCAGCAAACACCTGATGACCCTGTGACCAATGGGAAGTGAGTGATGAGGGGGTCCTCTCTGTCAGTTCCCTGCCCAGGGATTGTTTTACATGTCCTGTGTTCTTGTGCTGGAGAAGACACTGCCCATTATTTCAAGGGCCTCCTGGGAGCAGTGCTGAGCTCATCAGTGAGAATCTAGGGGCAGGATCTCTAGGCTGCTCTCTAACGCTCTCCAGGTCCAGGATGCTATGCTGGCACTTTGTCCCAGGGGATTGAGTTTTTTTGCTTCACCTTAAGAAGCTCATATACTTGAGCTCAGTGAGATTAGACTTTCATCTGGAGGCCCCCTCATCCCAGGAGTTTCCTGATGACTGTGCTATGGGTTGGAAGGGGGTCCCCAGGCCTCAGACACCTACTCTGATGTTGGAAGATTGGTTGTGGCTGTAAAAGTTTAGTGAAGGTGTGGGTGGGGCTCTCTCAGTGAGAAATGACAGGAAGGAACAGTTCCAATTCCCACAGTGCTTCAGACACTTACGTTTTGAACTCTCTCTATGATCCTGTGAGATTGCATGGTGGTTAGCATTGTCAATGTCACAGAAACAAAGCGCCTAGCAGAAATGTCCCTGGGAGGATGTGTGTGGGTAGGTTAGATTAATTGAGGTGGGAAGGCCCACCCTAAGTGTAGATGGAACCATGCCAAGGGCTGGAGTCCTGGACAAATAAAAAGGAGAAACTAACTGAGAAACAGCATTCATCTCTTTTTGTTTCACAATTAAACACAATGGGACAGCTGTCTCAGTCTCTTGTAGTTATTGAATTTCATTCATAAAAGACTAGACTCTCAATCTGTGGGCAAAATGAACCCTTTATATTTTAAATTGCTTTTGTCACTATAACATGAGAAGTGACTAATACCCCTGGGTTAATGATTTTAATGGGATACATCATGCACTTTAGGTTGTTCTGGGTCTCAGGCTCCTACAGTGTAATGTTTGGTAGGACGACTGGACTTTGAAGGGAGAGAGAAGGCCTAGGAGAACGTTGGATTTTCACAGAGATGCCAAGGTTGAATGAGGAAGAACTCATTTCTCAGACTCCCAGTGTACTAGATTCCAGTCCTGCGTCTGTCTCTATGTGCTGTGAGCTAGCAGAAGTTAACCACTTTTTCTAGACCCTGTGCAATAGAGAGAGGTCACTACTTTGATGCCTGAGAGGAGGAAGGTGCAAGGGGCGGCCTGTGTATGCTGAGTAAGGAAAGTCAGCAGAAGAAACTGTCTGAAGGTGAGGCAGTGGCTTTCCTTCTTCTCATAGGGTCCTTCTCAAGGGAAGAGACCTTCTTGGAACTCCAGGAGCTGCAGGACTCTGGGCTTTCAGAACCCACACATACTTTGAGTTCAATTGTGGGTGACATTTGGGCTAGGCTGACTGCTGACCCCCATGGTTTTTCAGTGTCTTCATGTGTCAAATGCAGCTTCAACATTGTAGACCTCACAGACATCATTTCTAGCCTGTGACTCTTAGCATTCCTCCATGGTTCCACTTATCTTCCACTTTAGTTGCCTGTCCCAGGTCCACACACAGGTGGAGACTCACCTGTGAATATCCACCATCTATATGTACTAGAAGTCACATTCCCCGGTGCCACCACATACATTTGGTTCTGAATCCTGACTAATCAGGTTCCCATTTAACAATCCCCTTACCTGATATTGGGATGTGCTTCATCCCCAATTCTTGAAAGGTGTTTTGCAATGTCAACTAAGATTGTAGTGGTATCCATGTAAGGTGTGAATGTTGAGCCTAAAAGTTAAAGAGAGGGCCATGGGTTATGTGACTGTCAGAGAACCAGCAGTAATGGTCAGGGTAGCAAGGCTGGAGTCCTATCTGCTTACCCTCACACCCTACTCTACTCACTCACAGATGCTTTTACATCTCCTGCAGAGACATGTTCCTGACCTGGGACAGTGAAGTTCACACACATATGCTGGTCTACTCTAGTCCTCTTTGTGAGTCTCTCCATTCCTCTCTGGGCTTCAGCCACCCCACCCCCAATTGGCTTCTGAGTTTCTATCTGAGAGGGCCAGGTAGGATCTCATTGTGTAGTTCAGGGTTCATATCTGGAAAAGAAACCAACTTGGATCTCCAGGACGTCCATGACCCCCTCCCCTGCCCACTCATACTTGAAGCTAAATTCTAGGTGCCAGTTGGGCTAGGTTCACCATGCTGACACTCATGGTTTCCAGTTTCTCCTTGTGACAAATGCATTGCATAGTCCAGAGCAAACATTTCTTGTCTGTGACTCTGAGCCTTCCACCATGGCTTCTCTGCTTTTATTTCATTCTTTTATTTGGGTCCCCATACTGGGGGTACCTGTATGATGTGAAGAACAATTACCTAAGTGAACTTTAAGTTCCTTTCACTCCTTCAATTTTAGTTCATCCTTATTTCTGCATACAGACTGCTCAAGTTCCCCCTTTACAAGTTTTTTTTTTGTTTGTTTGTTTGTTTTTTGTTTTTCAATCTGTGAGTGACTTGAGATTCACGGTCTAAGCCCAGTAGTTCTGATGAGATGCTCTGGCTAAAGAACTCCATGTTAAATTCCTCTTGTAGCCTGAAATGAAGAAGAATGGGCTCTGGGAAGGAAAGAGTTGTGTGGTTGTCAGAAAGACAGAGGTTGGAGTCAGGGGATCCAGTCTGTGTCCTTCCTGCTCACACTCACAGCCTTCTTCACAGTCACGTGGGAAGAATGATGCTCTCAGAGTTCCTGCTGAGAAATGGTCCTGCTCTGGGACCATGGATCTCACACATCTGTCCTGTCTCTGCACTAGTCCTCAGTGGGAGTCTCTAGTCTATTCTGTGAACTTCAGCTCCCACATGTGGGGCTCTGAGCTTCTGTCCCACAGGGCTACAAACTACAATGATACCAGTACCTGCAATTGTATGGACTTGTGCTTATTGTACTGGACCATTAATTGAATATTGTCCTGTTTAATAGTCAATATGGATCATCACTTTATTTCCACTGCCCAAGGAAACAGGCTTTTACCCTCTTCTTATTTCCCTGATGGAGACATGGAGGCTGAGGGCTCTAAAGTGACTTTTCCAAGGTGGTAGAGCCATGACTGGAGTCTGCCTCTGTCCAGCTCTAAAGTCTGGGCTTGCAACTCAAGTGTCACCAAACCCTTCTTTTGGGAGCTGGCTTGAACTTGTGCTCACCCCTCTCAGAGCCATTCTGAATGCCTGTCTCACCCCACTACTCCAGCTTCAGAGTGCTCCTCCCCAGGGGCCCGAGGATGCACTCCTGGTGAAGAGGGGGGGGTGCCAAGTTTCCCTTAGGGGTTTCCGCATGCCTCCTGGGTCCAGACTTTCCAGGGCGTGTGAATCTTTTTGACGGGAGGCTAGCCTGTCCGTGGAAACCCTGGCAGGAGGGCTCAGTAGCAATAAAAGGGTGACAGTAATTGTGGGTTGGGGCCCTTTGTGTACTTACTTTGCATCAAGTCCTTCTCTGCCTCGGCTTTCGTTCTCTGCACTTCCAGGTTTATTGGCTCTCTCATCTCGTAGTCAGGGTCCAAGACCTGTTTATCCTTATGTTGAGCCTCCTTGGTGCCACCCACTATCTTGGACAGAGCTGCTCCCATAGTGATAGAATCCTCAGATGATGCTCGCACTGGTCCTGCTTCACTTCTCCCTTCGGTTGTTGCTCCAAACAGGAGGCCAGGGCTTTCTTGTCTCTGACAGCTGTTATGCTTTGGTAAAGGGTGTTTGATCAGGATTGATGGAGGAGAGCTGGAAATAAAGAAAGGGTAGGGTAGCGTCTATAGGGACAAATTGTCCTCTGATCAGAACATCTGAAGTACTCAGGTCTCTCCTGGAGATGGAGACTGTGTGTCCAGGTGCATGGGCTTGGACTCTACAGTGCAGAAGAGGGAACTCTGGGAGGAAGGTTTATCAGTGGATTCATTCTTTATAGTTTCATGAATGATGCCAATGGATGTTCTCTACCGTGTTGGCTTTGCTGTCAGGCAGGTGTGCTTGTCATTATGCTGAGTTGGAGGGGGGTTCAGTTTGTCTAAAGTTTCTTCTTTTTGTTTATTAACACCATCTATCTGACCCCGAGGACCAATAAAAAGAAGGGGAGTTTATTCTTTCATCATCTGCTTCCTGCAGGAGGGGGATGACAGAGGTGGGGCTAGGATCTGTCCTCGGGGCTTAGTGGGACAAAGGTTGGCTTCATGAACCAGGAAAACAGTTCTAACTTGATCTGCTGCAGTGTATCTTGTTGTTGTCGTCATTCACTCCTGAAGAAACCTTTAAAAATAGTTAATAGACAGGGGCTATAGTGAGTAAGATGGGATTGAGATGGGCGACCCAGGAAGCTCCTAGCCAGGGTAACCATTGTCCTCATGTGGACCTGTGAAGCCCATGATTTTCTCCAGGAAGAACTTGTGTAAAACTTTTAAAGGACAGGGTAAAAATGGCACATAAAGATAAAGAGGAATGGAGTGATCTACGGGAGGAGACAGAGTGGAGGGGGAAAAAAGCCCATCCTTAGGAAGATGCCTGTCACTAAATCACTGTCTGGTCCTTAGTTAAGTCTTTGGCCCTCTCGACCAGCCTGGGTTTGTTGGTGCCGTAGCTGCACTGTTCCTAGAGGAGAGCACAGTTCCCACCACTAGCAGCAGACAGGAGACCTATGTCTCTTTAACTTTGAGAGACACAGCATCAAACACTTGTCTCAGGCATAGCCGTGGAAAGTGATGGAGAAGAGGAGTGGGAAGGTGGACATCTGGGGAATGGAGGGTGGCGAAATGTAGGGATGGGAAAGCAAGGGATGGAAGGAGGCAGGACATGAAACATGACAGCTGGGAGGATTAGAGGATGCTAATCAAGGGGGAAGGGTTGGGGATGGAGGAAAGGGGAGTTGGAATTACAAGGACAGGAGCATGAGAGGATCTGAAGACAGGCATGGAGGATGCAGGGATGGAATGAGCAGGACACTCACTATTCCATGTTCTTCATCCTCTTCCTTTTCTAGTGTCCCACTCTAAAACTATCAGTCCTTCAGCCATCACTGTGACAGAGGATGAGGTAGGGAGAGGCAGCACAGTGGGGACTCAAGAGCCCAGTCTGAGTTTAGGCTAGGCCCTGTGAAGGAATCTTTAGAAGTCTCTTGTCCCTGGCACTACACAGAGCCTTAGTAGGCTCTGGATTTGGGAGGACAAATTACTCTAGAAACCCAAAGATCCCCATGGACAATGTGGAGGTTAGGCTGACCCAAGACTTTCTCAGAGGCTCTGATGAAAGGACAAAGTGAACATTAGAGCTGTGTCCTTGTCTCAGAGTGGACTTGGCAAAGCTGGCCTAATGTTGGAGCTAGTGTCCTAAACGAATTGAAGTTGTAGCTTCCGGGTTCCCAACTCTTCCCCCTGGGGTGTGGCTATCAGTCCTAAGGCAGCAGTGTCCGAGGGCTCATGTTATTTTTGCAAACATTGTCTGACTTAGCTCTGTGCTGACCTTGGCCACCTTCCCTTGCAAATAGCCTATACGAGGCTGTACGTTTTAATAAGTTTGTATGGCATGAGTCATAGGATTATGCAAGAATTGCTGCTCCCAGCTATTGCTTTTGTCTTCTTTATTTCTCTTTCCTTCTCCTCCCTCTTAATACCTCACTATTAATGACCCTTATTCCTGCAGCTTTAGGTCAGACAGGAGAGAGGAGGGTGCAGGATAGGCTATGACAGGAGCAGGCACATGAAGTATACAGGTGAATCCAGCAACCTCCTGCCCACCAGATTTGGGCATTAGAGTCTTCCAGCAGGGGCTGGAGCCTGGGCCCTGGATATCAGCATGAGGTCCCTGTCTAACACAGTATACTCTAGTGCAGTCAGGGCAGCACTTACCTTCCTACTCAAATGGTTTGGTGGAGTCTGTTGGTCCCACTACTCACCCTGCTCTTCTCCAGTGTTCACTGGCCAAGGTTCCTCAGCTAGAAATCCTATTCTGTGAAAGTGAAAGAGACTCTGGCTCCTCCAGGAAGCTACACATCAGAGTCTGCGCAGATGCTCTTCTTCTGAGCTCTGAGAATGTAGGTTGAATATTATTCAGCTCATTTCCTGTTGTGAAATTTCTGCAGGTGCCTGGGCTGGATGAGTACCATTGAGAGCTTCATCCAGGCCTGCAGAGGCCCCCCCTGCCTCCTGAGTCAGGACTCATGCTTGAGTCTCAGTTCACTCATCTACTAAAGTGGGGCCTCCCAGGTGTGCCAACAAGTCCCAGTTCAGCAGTAGCTCCTGGATCTCCCAGATTTGTGGATCTCTGCAGGTCTCTCTCCTCCCTGTAGGCTGCCCGGCCCACAGGCTCTTCATTTCAGGAACTGGCTCTCAGGCTCCAAACCCTGGGTCATTTCTCACTCCTGGACTCTCCTAAACCTCAAATATGGTATTTGGTTCCTACCTACATATTTTTTTTTGCCTGTTGGCGTGTGTGTGTGTGTGTGTGTGTGTGTGTGTGTGTGTGTGTGTGTGTGTGTGTGTGTGTGGTCATTTTGGCTGTGCTGAGATGCCTTGGTGGTGTGAGTAAAAATGGCTCCACGGCTCATATGTCTGAATGCTTGTCCTCAGTTTGTACAACTGTTTGAAGAGGATTTGAAGTGTGTCTTGTTGGGGGAGGTGTGTCACTAGGGGCTGGCTTTGAGATTCAAAAGCCCACACAGCCCCCTCCCTGTCTGTCTGCCTTGTGCTCAGGCACAAGCAAGGAATCAGGAAGCAAGCTCTCAGCTACTCCTCCAGCACCGTGCCTGCCTTCTTGCTGCTGTGCTCCTAGATATGATGGTCAGAGACTCCATCCATGAACACCAAATGACATCTTTTAATTTCCTGTTGTTCCTTTTTTCAATCTGTCCCATTTTCTTGATCACTAGAGTCCTCTTCAGAGAGGCCTTGGCTCTGCCTGCATCAGGAAGTGCTTGCCCCACTCCCCTCTAGTAGATCCAGGGTTTTGTCCTGTGTTAATGTCTTTGGTGCATTTGGAGTTGAGTGCTCTGCTCTGCAGGGTGAGGGGAGAGGCTCATTCTTCTGCATGAGGGTATTGAGTTTTTAGCACCACTTGTCAACAAGGCTTTCTCTTTGCTGATTAATAAATACTTTTGTTACCACTGAGTATTTTTGTTTGTTATTTTGTTTTACAACAACAAAACCATTATTTTTATCATCTAAAACATTTTCTATCCAAAACATTTTTATTCAATAGATTGTTTTAAGCTAGAACATATTTGGTAAGTTATTCAAGAAATACATCGTAATAATTTCAAGCTGTGTTACTGTAGTATGAAAACACTGCCAGGGTACATGATTACCATAAAACTTGACTGTTAGATTCATAAATCTTATTCTGTGATCCCAGTGATCTTAGTAGTTTGAAAACCACACACTTGTTACATGTACTTTGTAAAATCATTTTTAATTGCTCTTGGGTTGTTTAGACTTAAGACAAGGAAAGAAACATTAAATAAAATTAAATTTCTTGATTTTAAATAATCTGATAATGTTTTAAACAGCAGTTCATTATATACATTTTCACTCTCAGTTAGCATTTGCATCTTGTGTGTAGCCTTATTTGTGTTTGTTCAAATATTTGTTGATGAACTCTTGTGTGACTTCTGGGGAGATGTAAAATTGACAACAGTTCCTAACTTCTGACCTCTCCATTGCCCAAAGATGACTCCTTAGCTCAGAGGCATTTATGGGAACCCCTCCCCTGAAGTTGCCCCACCCTCTGTCACCAAGTTCTTATTACCTTTGGCTGTCTGCTCTAGAATTGACATAAACTTTGGTTCCTAGTGTCACCTAGTGTCAAAAAACCAGAGGTGACCCCAGGCTCACACTGCTTTTTGTGTTCATGTATAGTATGCTCTTGCCTTTATCAGGCACTGTCCATCTTGGGAAGGTTTGCTTGTTTCGCTAAAGTCAGGTATGTTGGGAGCCACAGTCAGGCTTGAAAGATGGATTGACAAGGATTCAGAGGTCTGGGTCATTCAGCAGCTGTGTCCAGACCCAGCATATCTGCCACATCTGGAAGGAAGCACAGCACACTTGTTAAAGCAAAACATGCTTGGCCATGACTTTTCATGCAACCATGAACCTGTGGCAGCTCCTGCCATTAGAGCTTATGGACAAGTGTATAGGATGAAGAATCAACATTGTGATGAAATGGTAAAGATATTAATGCACTTTGAAGATTTGATGACTTTGTCAATATGGTGTTGGAATATGTCACAGTTTGAAATTATACCAGAAGAAAGAAGGATACAAAATTAGACCAGAAGTGACTAAATGGAAATTATGTAACAGTGCTGGCTCCTGGAGGAGAAGAGCCTGAAGTAAAAATGGATTTCCTTGAGTTATGCTAGAGTCTGTATTCTTTTAAACTGTTAATATTTAGACTCCACAAAGATAGTTTCCATTAAAGGAAAGTATTTTGAAGTATCTATCAGGTCCAAAGGAAACCCCTGTCCCCCAATTTCTAATGCCCATTTTACTCCTGGGGACCATTCCTCCTCATTGTCATAAGGGACAGAAGGCTATCTGTGGTGCCTATAGGCATACTTAGGCCCACGCTGGCCTCTAGGTTCACCCAGTACCTGTGACTCTGCTCAGGTCTTCTCACCCTGCCCCCAGCCTAAACTTCTCCAGCTCATGAATTTCCCTTCCCCAGCTCCCCATTCCTGTTAGCCCCACCCTTTTGGCCATGCACTTTCTTTTTGATCTCTCTCTCTTTTGTCTTCCTCTTTTGATTTCCCTCTCTTGTTCTCCTTGAGCCCTCTCATGACCGAGTCTAGTCTGGCAGCCATGTTTAGTCAACACCTTTCTCTCCCTGATCCGGACCCTTCCCAATACCTCTGGCTGTCCTCTCCCTCATATCTTCAGTAAAACCTTCCCTTCAACCATACCTTGGATTGGCCCTGTCCTCACTTTATACAATATACACTTCTTGTTCTAAGCTAATAATCGTTATTTTTGTAAAAACAGGAGTGGTTTTGTTTTTTCCTAAAAGTGATGAAGATATTTGTGGTTAAAAAAAAGAAAGAAAGAAATGAAAAAAGAGGGTGGAAGTTTGGTCCTACAGGAAATGGCCTGGGATGAGCAACTCAGCAACAATCTGGGCCCAGATCCAGCATGTTGAGTCAGTTCACCCCAACATCTACATCTAAGAGCATCTGGGGCATGTGAAGGATCCATTTCTGCAGACCAAGAGCCACGGGAACACCCTGACTCTAGGTAACAGCAGGATATCCAAGATGAGTGTCAGGGATGGTGCAGTATCTAAGATGTGTGAGACACCAGAAACCTAGAACAAAACCAAAAGCTTATTGTAATGAATATTTGCATGTATAGGTGTTTGAGCAAAAAAATTGCTATGTGACACACTGCCATTTCCAAAGACACCGACGAATGAATATGTGATGCAGAAGTGGGAAAGACGGAGGAATGAAGTGGTGCGGATTTGGTGGAGAGAGGCAGAAATAGCGACACCAGCTGTGATGAGTGTGAGAGAAGGCTTCAGTTGATGGTGGAACTTACTGTTATGCAGTAGTGTTGGAAGGATAGTGAAGAACAGCTCATTTTCTTTGTTGGACCTCCATGAAAGATCTCCATGGTCCATACTTCTCCTGGAGGCCATGTTGGTATTGGTAGTCAATACTGCTGCCTGAGGCAGTGATAAAGTCCCAGGTCAAAATGATGTCCATGGTCTATGCTTCCATCTGAGGCCATATTGATGTCAGTGATCTATGCTGCCACCTGAAATCATGTTGATGTCCATGGTCCATGCTACTGTTGAAAGCCACCTTTGTGTCCTTGTTCCTACTGCAGCCAGGGCCTGTGTTGATATCTGAGGCCCATGTTACCATCGAGGGCCATGAAGGTATGCATCGTCTATGCCACTGCCTGAAGCCATGCTGATATCTGTGGGTCACTGCCGAGGGCCATGTTGATGTCTGTGGTCTGTGCTGCTGCCAGCGGCCATGTTGATGTCCATGGGCCTGGTTACTGCTAGGGTCCATATTGGTGTCTGTGGCCCATGTTACCCCAGAGGCCATGTTGATGCCCTTTGCCTGTGCTGATGATAAAAATTTTGATGGTGTCTGTGGTCTGTGTTTCTGCAGAAGGCTGTCCTGATGTCCATTGTCTGTCCTCTCACAGGAGACCAATTGAGGTCTTTTGCATATGCTGGTTCTGGAGACAATGTGGATGTTCATAGTCTGTGGTATTGCCAGAAACTTCGTAGAATCCCATAGTTCATGCTCCCACCGACTGTTAAGGGCAAGGAAGCCACTTTTGCAGTGATATTGATGACTGCAGATGCACAGTTGATAAAGAGAGACACAGAAGGCTTCTGTGACAACCCCTACCACCATTCTACCACCCCCAAATGTAATAGCAATGTAAAATAAAAGTAAAGTGTGGTTCTCCATGATTGATGAGTTCTGCTGGGGGTGCAGGTGGAGAAGGTCTCAGTTGTCTTTAATAAGGTGGCTACTGGGAGTTTGACCATGCTCCAGTGAGTATATGGGCAACAGAAATTGGACTCATTAAAAAAAAGAAATTGGACTCATATTTTTCCTCTTCTCTCTCTCTGTCTCTTTCCCTTCCTCCTTTCTTTTTTTCTTTCTCTATCTCTATTTCTTTCTCTTGTCCTTACTTCTTTTTTGTAAGAGAGGTCACAGGGGTAGGGATGAACATGGGGTACTGGGAAGTCAGTGTGATTGGGGTATATTATAGATATTCCCAAATAATCAATACAAATATTATGTTGGAAAAACAAGAAGGGAAACCATGTGAGGCATCAGGAGACAAAGATTGTGGTTTTTAATTTTGTAATGTTTCTCCTGGAAGACACAAGATGTTAAATAAAACATTCTACAATGTAAAGAAGGACTAGGCCAGAAAATGCAGCCACCTCTACCCCCACTCACTAACGAAGAAGCAGGTTCCCTCTGCTCTCTGTTGTGACTTTGGTGTCAGGTCACACTGATAAAGACATTTTATTGCTAGCTAAGCCACAGCTGGTAACCTTACACAAAACTGTTCATTAATGGATATTTATAGAAAAAAGTCTGTTCCCCCAGCAGACAGCCACTTAAGTAAATAGTTTTTTCATTTTACAATCTAATGTCAAATAAGTTTCCCTTATGTAAGAGACTGACTTTAGAACATTTAAAAATGACAAACCCTTAATCAACGTTCAGATTTTAGAAGTTTCACTGTCATAATTGTGTTCAATTATCATTAACATGAAAGATGCAAACTTGTCAAAACTCCTTTGTTTTTGTTGTGTAAATCGTATTTCTTCCAAACCACTGGCTCGTGTTGGATGAAAATGGACTTTAAAGTTTCCATTTCTAAACACTTATTGTCCCTTATTAAAGATCTGACACTTAGTGCAGATTCAGGAGTGTCTTGGTGACACCAAAATGTGTTTGCACTAAAATGACCATAGCTATGTAGGAGGCACAGATGGCTTCTTGAGACCCCAGCACAGAAAAGGCCTCAGAACATTTCTTGGAAGGAAAATTAATACTGAGATATTCTGTTCTCAGCTATTTTCCCTTTGAATGTGTCTATATCTGACTGAATCAACAAACCCTTGGCCACTGTCCAGGTGACTTGTCCTCTGGAGGAGTCAAGTTGAGAACCTTAGTTAAGGGGACTGTGTCAGTGTGGATTTGCTGCTGGACCCTGAGTCTGTCCTGTCCAGCTTGTTTCTCAGAGCATCCTAAGGACACCAGTGAGGAGGTGTGGGTTACCTGCAGCACTCAGTGACCTACATTCCTGTAAGCAACCTGAAAGTTAACTTGTTTTTATACAACAACAGCTCTTGATATCAAACTTAGTAGACCCAAATGTATTTTATTTGTATTGATTTTAAGAAGCTCAGACTTAACTTTATATTTACAAATTGATATTGTTGTTGGTTTGTTTTTACTTTTAGCTCTCATGGCTCTTTCTGGGGGCCCTGCCATGCAGTTCCCAAATAAATAACAGGGAAGCTTATTCTTACAAATGCCCGGACTTAGATTGCCTTGTTTCTAGCCAGTGTTTCTTAAGTTATCCACTACCTTTTTAAATTTTTTTTTTATTTTAGAAGCACTCTTATTTACATATCCATCCACTCTACCTTTTACCTCTGGGTTTTACCTTTCTCTGTGTCTGTATATCTTTTCTTTACTTCCTATTCTGTGATTTGCTGTGTAGCTGGGTAACTGGTCCCTGGGTCCTCCTCTCCTTTCTCCCCCCCCCCCTCTCTCTCTCTCTCTCTCTTTCTTTCTATGAGACAGGGTTTCTCTGTGTAACAGTACTGGCTGTCCTGCAATTCACTTTGTAGACCAGGCTGGCCTTGAACTCACTGAGGGCCACCTGCCTCTGTTGTGATTAAGGATCTTCTATCTTTCATCCTTCTTACCAGATTTCTTCTCATAGTTATTCTCTCTGCCTATCAGCCACACTTATCCTTTCTCCTGTCTAGCTATTGACTGTTCAGCTCTTTATTAGACCAATCAGGTGTTTTAGACAGGCTAAATAACAGTTTCAGAGTTAAACAAATGCACCATAAAAGAATGAAATACATCTTTGTATCATTAAAACAAATGTTCCACAGCATAAACAAATGTAACACATCTTCAACTAATATTCTACAACATTACATTTTAGCATTTTCTCATATTTTCAAATAAACCCAGGGTGTTATATCTGTTGTACACATTTAATAATGTTGACTTGGCTTGTAACACTTACTTTGTTTAGTTTTATTTCTAAACTCCCAATGAATCAAAATAGCAGAAAGGGAGGTCAAAACTTGGAATTATCTCTTGTCAAATGAAAACCTGGAGGATACAAGGTAAGAAGTGTGTGGAGAAGCTGGCTGCCTGTGGCGTGGTGAAGGGCTGGAGTTAGAATAAGGAAAATACTATGTTCTGAGACAGAGAGAGAGGGAGAGCTCCAGAGATTCACACAGGCAGAGCTAGCACACCTGCAGAGTCCAGAGGACAAGATGGGAGGCACCAAGAAGCCAGGCTAACAATTCTGGCCATGGGCCTGGCAGGGAAGGGAACAGAAGCTTGATCCAGAGAGAAGCCAGGTGGTCTAGGGGAAGTGAATGGCAGGCCTATCCTTGTGGCAAACACACAGCTTGATCCCCAGGTTCTACTTTGGCAGATGGGTGATCAGTAGAGGATCCCATTTTGTCATTGTCTTATAAAAATTTAAAAAAGCCTGCGTGTCTGTGTGTGAGTGTGTTCTTGAATGTCTAATGTGGGTGCTTGAAATAGAAGTCCAATCCTATGTCTGCCCCATTTTAAAATAGTATGTAAGTTCCTCTTCCTTCCTTCCTTCCTTCCTTCCTTCCTTCCTTCCTTCCTTCCTTCCTTCCTTTCTTCCTTCCTTCCCTCCCTTTCCCTCCCTCCCTTCCTTCCTTCCTTCCTTCCTTCCTTCCTTCCTTCCTTCCTTCCTTCCTTCCTTCCTTCCCCCTCTCGCTCTTTTTCTTCATGGTTTCTCTGTGTAACAGTCCTGGTTGTCCTGGAAGTCAGTTTGTAGACCAGGCTGGCCTTGAAACTCACTGATATCCACCTGCCTCTGCTTCCTGAGTGCTGGCATTAAAGGTGTGTGCCACCACTGTCTGGCCTCTATGGCTTTGCACTCTTATCTTCAGGCAAGCTTTATTTGCTAAAGTACAAACAAAACACCACATTTCTGTACTGTATACCATGTTGCATCACGTGACTTCCCCACACTGTTGATTCTGAGCACACAGCATGAGTACTTCGCATTGTATGAGCTAGCAAAGCATGCGACCCCTATTATTCTCCTGAAACACCTTGGTTCAGAGTCTAGGGCATTGTTTGCAGCAATTACAGCATTTCCCAGCACGTGCATGATTTTCTGCTCTTATAGAAATATGATAACTTCCTCATAGATTATGAAGATTTAAATATTTTCTAATTTTTCAATCTTGTATCAAATTAACACATCTTTGCATTGTATTATGGGAAAACATTCAATTTTTCAAATTTGTGTTTAGAGTTGTTGAATTGAGATTCACAAAGAGATGCTAAGTGACTTTTGGCTTGGGTTAAGGACAGAATTCACACAAGCTTCTGGGATGTGCACTGCACATCTGTGTAAAGTATGAGAGAAGCAAAAATCCATCAACTCTGAGAGACATTGAAGTTTGCCTATGTCTACAGCATCAAGTATTCAACCGAGATTTAGCTCCTCATGCAAAAATAATCAAATACATCTATCTCATTAGTTTGCAAATTTGCTTTCATCTTTTGTTAAAATTATATATATTGGTAAAATTATATTACAGCAGAGAGTTGTTTAAAATAAATTTCTTTTAGATTTATTTTTAGTAAAAATACTTGAATTGTATACTAATTTATGCAGCTTTATGTAAAAAATTTTGGGAAGAGGGAGTTGAGGTAAAAATATGTGTTTCAATATTTTTCCTTTTATTGAAAAATATATTCTTTTCTCTTACAATATATCCTGAGAGTGGCTTCCTTTCCCCTACTCCTTTCAGTTCCTTCTCCAGCCCCCTCCATATCTAATCCCTTGCTATTTTTCATTGGAGAAGAACAGCTTTCTAAGAGATAACAACAAAATATAACAAAAATATGAGATAAAATAAAACCCATCACATTGCAAAGAAGTTGGACAAGGCAAACCAATAAAAGGAAAAGAGGGCCACGAGAAGACACAAGAATGAGAAAGAAACTCATTTACACAAAAGCTATAATATATACACAGAGGACCTGGGGCACATTTAAGCCCTGTGCCTTCTGCTTTAGTCTCTGTGAGTTCATATGAGCTCAGTAGATTCACAGGGCCTTGTGTCCTCCATCCCCTCTGGCTTTTACACCACTTCCACCTCAACTTCTGCAGGGTTCCTCCAGCTCCTTGGGGAGGAATTTGATGGAGACACCATATTTAGAGCTGAGTGTTGCAAGGTCTCTTTCTCTGTGTAATGCCTGGTTGTGGGTCTCTGTGTCTGTACCTGTTTTATGGATTTTAGGTTGGTTATCATTTTTTTAACAGGTAATGTCCACATATAAGTGAGTACATTCTGTATATATTTTTTCTGGGTCTGAATTACATCATTCAGAATGATTTTTTCTAGTTCCATCTATTTGCCTGTAAATTTGATGATATCATTTGTTAACAGCCAAGTTATACTCCATTATGTAATTGTACCACATTTTTATTATCTATTCTTCTGTTGAGGGACATCTATGTTGTTTCTGGTTCCTGCCTAAATTATGAGTCAAGCTGCAATGATCATGGTTGAGCAAATGTCCTTGTGGTAGGCTGAAGCATCCTTTGGGCACAGCCCAATAGTGGTATAGCTTAAATTTGTGGTAGATCAATTACCATCTTTCTGAAGAACTGCCTTATTGATTTCCATATTGTCTTTACAAGTTTGAACTTCAACCAACAATGGAGGAGTTTTTCCCTTATTCCACACTCTCGCTAGCATGAGCTGTCACTTGTTTTATTGAAATTAGCCATTCTGACAGATGTTAAGATGGAATTTCAAAGTAGTTTTGATTTGCATTTACCTGCTGGCTAAGGATGTTGAACATTTCTTTAAGTGTTTTTCAGCCATTTGTGATTTCTATATTGAGAGTTCTCCTCTTAGATCTGTACCTCATTTTTTAAAGATTTAAAATACTTTTAACATAATTTTTTTATTGATTCTTTGGGAATTTCACATCATGTGCCTCAATCCCATACATTTCCAAGTTTTCCATGTCTGCCCTTCATCTTTGTATACCCTCCCCACCTCCACACCCCTGCAAAAAAAAGAAGAAAAAATCCTTTAGGTCTTCCATCTTAACAGCCTCTCCATCACCTCTTCATTCATCTCAGTGTTATTGGGAGTTGTGGTGTGTCACACAGTATTCCCTTTTGTCCAAACATCTTTACTGGGAAGTGTTCATTGCAATGAGTTCATGGTTCAAGGTCTCTGGCTTCTGTTATATCATCAGTATTGGACCCTCACTGAAACTCTTCCTTGATATCCTACTGTTGCCCCAAGTCATGGAGATCCTGTTGTATGGTTTGGTAAGACATGTCCCTTCACATGCTCCTAGTAGGCTGTAGGTGGGGTAGATATTTTGGTTGTTCCTTTTCAAGCTCTGGATGCAGGCCTGGGTGGTAGCTGAGTTGGTCAGTCTGGGCATCTTCAGGGACCCCACCTTCTCAGGTGAAGTGCAGAGTCAGATCTCCCTTGCTTGAAATAATGGCTGCCAGGGATGGGTGGAACCAACTCTCCTACACCCCTTCCATAGGGGTCAGTTCTCAGAAGCCCATGACAGTGAGGGGCAGTTGCAGGTAAGAGGCAAGACCTGTTGTTCTCACAGGGACATCGAGGGGTGAGACCACCTCTCCTGTGCTCAGTTCACCAGGACCACTCTCCAGCCTCCAAAGCCATCAAGGCCAGCTCTCCCTTGAGTGGCAGGACCAGTTCTAATGGGGGATTCAAGGGGTAGAGCAAGCAGAGCAGGCCAGGGAAACAGTTAAGCTAACTTAAGACCTTCAACACCCCTTCCTCTCCTCCAAACCCAATTCCCCAGTCTCATCCCTGTCTCTGCAATAGAAGACCTGCTACAGGCTTCCTTCCCTATCTACCCACATCTCCTGTGGATCTCACATAACTTCCCCTCCCAACCCCTCTCTCCCCACTGATTGTTTTATCCCAGCCTCTAATTCCAGTAGACAACCCCTGATAACCCATAGGCTATTCCTGCCAGGAAATCAGGTAGGCTGTCTACAGATTTTCCTTTTCCCTTCTGTTCTTCTAGTTCCAATCCACCAGTCTCATCCCCAGTGCTACAGCAGACCTTCTGTGGTGACCTCTCTTCATTGTCCCTTTCCTCATTTCAAGGAGACTAAATTAACAGATCCTGTTGAGCACTCTGATCTCCTCCCCTCTGTGAACTCCCTCAGACTCTTAGCCTATCCACATTCCCAAGTGTCAGAAATACATTTTACTGGGAAGTGCCAGGGACCAAACCATATCAGGGCCATAAAATTTCCTACCAGGCAACAAACAGCCATCGATTCTCCTAAAATCCAGAGAAGAAACAGAAACCAAAGAACAAAACACACCCAAACAAAGACAAATTCATAAAACAGCACCTAGACCTATAATCATTCTAATTCCAGGTGACTAGATGCCGGAATAAAAACAAAATCAGCAATAGCCATGTCAATACGTCTCCACTAGCCCCCAGTGGCCACCCATATCAACTCCAGGAAAACTTCGTACCAGGCAACAAACATGCATCACACTATCCTAAAATCCAGAGAAGCAACAGAAATTAAAGAACAAAACACACAACCAACAAAAACAAACCCAGAAATCAGCACCAAGACCTATAATATTCCAAATTACACATGTCTATATGTCAACAGAAAATAACAAGCAATAACCACTAGGACACCATGTCTCCACTAGAGCCCGGCTATCCTACCACCGTAGGTCCTGAATAGTCCAACATAGTTAAAGCACAAGAAAAAGAACTTAAAATACTATATGAATATGATAGAGGTCCTCAAGGAGGAAACTAAGAAATTGCTTAAAAAAAATCAAGAAGAAAACAAATAAACAGTGGAAGGAAAAATAGAGCTGTTCAAGACCTGAAAATGTAAATAGAATAAAAAAGAAAACCCATACTGAGGGTGGGAAATGTTTGAGAAGCCCCTTTCCTTTCCTATTTATAAGACATTCGCTTTTCAGGGAAAGTATCATCTCATTGTATCAATTCCCAAGTGCCCCAGTCCTGCTTGTATCAGTTTTGAGACTGACCACTCTGCCAGAAGAGTGTGTTGAGCAAGGCCTGAATATACTTGCTGGTTCCACTGGGAGTTTTCTGAGATGTTCATCCCACATGAACATCTGGCTGGGGAGGGCCATAAGGGTCCCCAAGGAGTGTCCTGGAAACAGTGCCATCAGAAAGGCAACTCAGATGGACACTGGTTTATAGATTTAAACTTAGAGCCAAAGGAAAGCCAGGCAAAGCCAGGACTCAAGGAAGAGTGCTCACCCCTCAGCCACTAAGATGTTAGGATCCCATAGAGACACCTCCTGACTGCTCGAGGAGGTCCATGATCAGGTGAGGATGGGTCTCCTTCAGAGCTCGGTAGACTTGGTCTTTGCAGGTCCTGGTCCAGGACCGGCTGAAGCTGAAGAGCTTCCGCATCCTGTCTTGGGTGGTGACTTCAGCCGGCACTGCCTCATACTCCTCTTCACTCAGCACCAGACTATGCAGCTTGTCCAAGAGAGGATCCACTGATGTCACTCGGGCCACCAGCTGCTCCTGATGCTGGTCTAGGAAGTGTAGTGAGGCAGGAGCATCTAGGGTGAAGATGAGACTGGCATTGAGCAAAGAAAAGCTCCTCCAGGTCTCCCACTGCCTAACCCACTTCTTGCTCTATTCAGGCATCTCATCTGCACCTTGGCTCCCTTCTTCCTCTGGAAGGCCATATGAAAAAATATCTGCGCCCTTCCTGAGGCCAGCTATTAGTCTGACACACTGCTTAATGAGGAGGAGGTATTCTTTGTGGGGTGTTCAGTTTGGGAGTGGGTAGAATTACTTTTTTTAATTTTTAAAAAAATTTTAATTAGAAAGAAAATTATTTTACATGTCAATCCCAGGTCCCCCTCTCTCCCCTCCTCCCATGCCTCCCCCAACTAACACCCTGCCTATCCCATACTCTTTCTGCTCCCCAGAGTGGGTGAGGCCTTCCATGTGGGGATCTTCAAAGTCTGTCATATTCTTTGGGAGAGGGCCTAGGCCAACCCCCTTGTGTCTAGGCTCAGGGAGTATCCCTCCATGTGGGATGGGTCCCCAAAGTCCATTCCTATGCTAGGGATAAGTACTGATCCGCTACAAGAGGCCCCATAGATTTCCAAGGTCTCCTCACTGACACCCACATTCAGGGGGTCTGGATCAGTCCCATGTTGGTTTCCCAGCTATCAGTCTGGGGACCAAGAGCTCTCCCTTGTTCAGGTCAGCTGTTTCTGTGGGTTTCACCAGCCTGGTCTGGACCCTTTGCTCATCATTCCTCCTTCTCTGGAACTGGATTTCATTTCAGTTCAAGGTTTAGCTGTGGGTGTCTCCTACTTCCAACAGCTGCTGGATGAAGGCTATAGGAGGGCATACAAGTTTGTCATCAATCTCATTATCAGGGGAGGGCATTTAAGGTAGCCTCTCCTCTGTTGCTTTGATTGTTAGTTGGTGTCATCTTGTAGCTCCCTAGACATTTACCTAGTGCCTGATTTCTCTTTAAGCCTATAATGTCTCCCTCTATTACATTATCTCTTATCTTGCTCTCTTCAGTTCTTCCCCCAACTCAACCTTCCAGCTCCCTCCTGTCCTCCTCACTCCTCCCCCCTTTCTCATTCTCCTAGTACCCTCTCTCCTCCCCCAATGCTCCCAATTTGCTCAGGAGATCTTGTCCCTTTCCCCTTCTCCAGGGGACCATGTATGTCTCTCTTAGGGTCCTCCTTGTTTACTAGCTTCTCTGGCAGTGTGGATTATGGGATGATAATCCTTTACTCTATGTCTAAAATCCACATATGAGTGAGTACATACCATGTTTGTCTTTTTGCGACTGGGTTACCTGGCTCAGGATGGTTTCTTCTAGTTCCATCCATTTGCCTGCGAATTTCAAGATTCCATTGTTGTTGTTGTTTTTTTTTTCTCTGCTGAGTAGTACTCCATTGTGTAAATGTACCACATTTTCTCTATCCATTCTTCAGTTGAGGGACACCTAGGTTGTTTCCAGATTCTGGCTATTACCAATAATGCTGTGATGAACGTCATTGAACAGATGTCCTTGTTGTATGAATGTGCTTCTTTTGGGTATATGCCTAAGAGAAGAATTGCTGGATCTTGTGGTAGACTGATTCCCATTTTCCTGAGGAATCACCATACAGATTTCCAAAGTAGCTGTACGAGTTGGCATTCCCACCAGCAGTGGAGGAGTGTTTCCCTTTCTCCCCATCCTCTCCAGCATAAACTGTCATTGGTGTTTTTTTCATTTTGGCCATTCTGACAGGAGTAAGATGGTATCTCAGAGTTGTTTTGATTTGCATTACCCTGATGGCTAAGGATGTTGAACACTTTCTCATGTGTCTTTCAGCCATTTTAGATTTTTCTATTGAGAATTGTCTATTTAGTTCTATACCCCACTTTTTAATTGGGTTGTTTGGTGTTTGGGGGACTAGTTTCTTGAGTTCTTTGTATATTTTGGAGATCAGCTCTCTGTCAGATGTGGGGTTGGTGAATATCTTTTCCCAGTTTGTGGGCTGCCGTTTTGTCTTGCTGACTGTCTCATTTGTCTTACAGAAACTTCTCAGTTTCAGGAGGTCCCATTTATCAATTGTTGACCTCAGTGTCTGTGCTACTAGTGTAATGTTCAGGAATCGGTCTCCTGGACTGATTAATTCAAGGGTATTTCCCACTTTGTCTTCTAATAGTTTCAGTGTAGCTGGATTTATGTTGAGGTCTTTGATCCGTTTTGACTTAAGTTTTGTGCAAAGTGATAGGCTTAGGTCTAACTGCAGTTTCTACATGTCTGCAACCAGTTATGCCAGCACCATTTGTTGAAGATGTTCTCTTTGTTCCATCATATAAATTTGGATTGTTTGTCAAAAATCAGGTGTTCATAGTTGTGTGGGGTAATATCAGGGTTTTCAATTCTATTCCATTGATCTACCAGTCTATTTTTGTGCCAATACCAAGCTGATTTCAGGACTATAGCTCTGTAATAGAGCTTGAAGTCAGGGATGGTGATGCCTCCAGAAGTTCCTTTATTGTATAGGGATGATTTGGCTAGCCTGGGTCTTTTGTTTCTCCATATAAATTTGAGAATTGTTCTTTCAAGGTCTGTGAAGAATTGTGTTGGGATTTTGATGGGGATTGCATTGAATCTGTAGATTGCTTTTGACAAGATTGCCATTTTTATTATTTTGATGCTACCTATCTAAGAGCATGGGAGATCTTTCCATTTTCTGGTATCATCTTTAATTTCTTTCTTTAGAGACTCAAAATTCTTATGGTACAGGTCTTTCACTTTTTTGGTTAGTGTTACTCCAGGGTATTTTATGTTGTTTGTGTCAATTGTAAAGGGTGATGCTTCTCTGATTTCTTTCTCCACCAATGTGTCATCTGTATATAGTAGGGCTACAGATTTTTTTGAGTTAATCTTGTATCCTGCCACTTTGCTGGTCTTTATCAGCTGTAGGAGTTCCCTGGTTGAGTTTTTCGGTCACTTATGTAGACTATCATATCATCTGCAAATTGTGAGAGTTTGACTTCTTCCTTTCCGATTTGTATTACCCTGATCTCCTTTTGTTGTCTTATTGCTCTCTCTAGAACTTCAAGGACAATATTGAAGAGGTATGGAGAGAGTGGACAGCCTTGTCTTGTACTTGATTTTAGAGGAATTGCATTGAGTTTCTCTCCATTTAATTTGATGTTGGCTGTTGGCTTGCTGTATATTGCTTTTACTATGTTGAGGTATGTTGTGGGGGACCGAATATCTCTGTTATGGAATATTTTGGGTCCTAGGCTCTGGCTGCCATAAACAGCGGTGGCACCAGGAAGCTCCAAGTCACCATTGTATTGTTAATTAACACTAGGCTGTTACTGTTTACCATAGCCTCAGGGTAATATGCCTCTTATTTGCATCTGTATGTGCTTAAGCATCTGAATAGGCCCTCACCTGGGCTGAGGAGCAAGAGGTATGTGTAACTTGGGAGGACAGAAGGTTAGGAGCTAAGGGGCGAGTGGCCAGAGCAGGAGATAGCAGCAAGGGAACAAAGACAGAAATGGTTGCCTCGAGGTGTCGAAGGACGGTTAAGAGATACCACAAAAGATGGCTAATAAAGAAATGACTCTAGTTCCACAACATGGAACTGAGAGCTCTTTGAAGATGACAAGATGCCTGTGTTTGATCTTTATTGCCGTTGGGTTGCTCGAAGCTTCCAGGTTCACACACCCCCACTCAGGTAGAACCTCATGGACTATGGCTGAGACATGCTGGGTCACGACAGTATTTCCTGTTATCCCTGATTTCTCCAGGACCTTTATCATGAAGGGATGTTGGATTTTTTCAAAGGCTTTTTCAGCATCTAGTGAGATGATCATGTGATTTTTTTCCTCAGTCTGTTTATATGGTGGATTACATTGATGGATTTTTGTATGTTGAACCATCCTTGCATCCCTGGGATGAAGCCTACTTGATCGGGATGGATGATTTCTCTGATGTGTTCTTGGATTCGATTTGCCAATATTTTATTGAGAATTTTTACATCAATGTTCATGAGGGATATTGGTCTGTAGTTCTCTTTCTTAGTTGTGTCTTTGTGTGGCTTGGGTATCAAGGTTATTGTGGCCTCATAAAAAGAGTTTGGTAATGACCCTTCTGCTTCTATTGTGTGGAATACTTTGAGGAGAATTGGTATTAGCTGTACTTTGAATTTCTGGTAGAATTCATCACTGAAGCCATCTGGCCCTGGGCTTTTTTTGGTTGGGAGCCTTCTAATGACTGCTTCAATTTCATTAGAGGTTATAGGTCTATTTAAGTTGCTTATCTGTTCTTGATTTAATTTTGGAAAGTGAAATCTGTCCAGAAAATTGTCCATTTCCTTTAGATTTTCAAATTTTGAGGAATATAGGTTTTCAAAGTAAGACTTGATGATTCTCTGGATTTCCTCTTTGTTTGTTGTTATGACCCCCTTTTCATTCCTCATTTTATTAATTTGCATGTTCACTCTTTGTTGTTTGGTAAGTTTGGATAAAGGTTTGTCTATCTTGTTGATTTTCTCGAAGAACCAAGTTTTTGTTATATTGATTCTTTCTATTGTTCTCCTCGTTTCCATTTTATTGATTTCAGCCCTCAATTTGATTATTTCCTGTCGTCTGAACCTCGGGGTGTATTGACTTCTTTGTTTTCTAAAGCTTTCAGTTGTGCTGTTAATTCTCTAGTGTGATTATTCTCCTGTTTTTTCATATGGGCATTTAGTGCTATCAAATTTCCTCTTAGCACTGTTTTCAGAGTATCCCATAGGTTTGGATATGTTGTGTCCTCATTCTCATTGAATTCTAGGAAATCTTTAATTTCCTTTTTTTATTTCTTCCTGGACCCATGAATTGTGCAATTGGGTGTTACTTAATTTCCATGAGTTTGTAGGTTTTCTGTAGTTCTTGTTGTTGTTGAATTCTAATTTTAAAGCTTGGTGGTCTGATAAGACACAGGGGGTTATTTTAATTTTTTTGTACTTGTTGAGGTTTGCTATGTTGCCAAGTATGTGGTCAATTTTAGAGAAGGTTCCATGTGGCGCTGAGAAGAAGGTAAATTGTTTTGTATTTGGGTGGAATATTCTATAGATATCTGTTAAGTCCAATTGCACCATAACTTCTATTAGTTCTTTTGTTTCTTCGTTAAGTTTCTGTCTGGTGTTCCTGTCCAGTGGTGAGAGTGGGGTGTTGAAATCTCCCACTATAAGTGTGTGTGGTTTTATGTGTGATTTGAGTTTTAGTAATGTTTCTTTTACAAATGTGGATGCCTTTGTATTTGGGGCATAAATGTTCAGAATTGAGACTTCATTCTGATGGATTTCTCCTGTGATTAGTAGAAAATTACCTTCTTCATCTCTTTTGACTGATTTAAATTTAAAGTCCAATTTGTTGGATATTAGGATTGCTACCCCCACTTGTTTCTTGGGTCCATTTGATTGGAAGATCTTTCCCCAACCTTTAATTCTTAGGTACTGTCTGTCTTTGAGGTTGAGGTGAGTTTCTTGTAAGCAGCAGAAGGAAGGATTCTATCTTCTTATCCATTCTGCTAATCTGTGTTTTTTTTATAGGGGAATTGAGACCATTAATGTTGATGGATATTAATGACCATTGATTATTGTTCATTCTTGTTTGTTTTTGATTTGGTGGTGGTGGCAAGATTAGGTGTGGGATTCTATCCCTTTTTTCTTTTGACTGTTAAAAAATTGGGATTATCTATTGCCTATGTTTTTCTGGTTGTATTTAACTTCCCTGGGTTGCAGTTTACCTTCCAGTATTTTCTGTAGGGCTTGATTGGTGGATATGTATTGTTTGAATCTGGTTTTATCATGGAATATCTTGTTTTCTCCATCTATAATGATTTAAAGCTTTGCTGGGTACAGTAGTCTGGGCTGGCATCCATGGTCTCCTAGTGTATGTAGGATATCGATCCAGGACCTTCTGGCTTTCAGAGTTTCCAAGGAAAAGTCAGGGATGATTCTGATAGGTTTGCCTTTATAGGTTACTTGGCCTTTTTCCTTTGCTTCTCTTAATATTTTCTCTTTGTTGTGTATACTTGGTGTTTTGATTATTATGTGGCGAGGTGATCTTTTTTTTGGTCCAGTCTATTTGGTGTTCTGTAGGGTTCTTGTTTTTTCATTGGCATGTCTTTCTTTAGGTTGGGAAAATTTTCTTCTATGATTTTGTTGAATATGTTTTCTGCACCTTTGAGTTGGATTTCTTCACCTTCTTCTATACCTATTATTCTTAGGTTTGGTCTTTTCACAGTATCCCATATTTCCTGGATATTTTGTGTTAGGGATTTGTTGGACTTAAGATTTTCTTTGGTTGATGACTCTATTTCCAATACTGTGTCATTAACTCCTGAGATTCTCTCTTCCATCTCTTGTATTCTGTTGGTTATGCTTACATCTGTAGTTTCTGATCATTTACTCAGCTTTTGTATTTCCAGCATTGCCTCAGATTATGCTTTCTTTATTGTCTCTATTTCGCTTTTTAGGTCTTGAACTGTTTCTGGAATTTTTTGGTTTGTTTTGTCTTCAATTTTTTAAGGGATTTTCTCATGTCCTCTTCGAGGTCCTCTATCATTTTCCTGAAGATGTTTTTAAGGTCATTCTCTTCTGGTTCATCTGCATCGTGATGTTGAGTTCTTACTGGTGTATGGTTCCTAGTCTCCGGTGGTGTCATTTTGGGTTTTCTGCTGTTGGATATGCTTTTACCTTGTCCTTTTCTCATCCTTTCTTCTGGTGGCTGTAGCAAGTGTTTCTTGTTCTCCTGGTGGGTGTGGTACCACAGTTCCCTTCTGGTAGATGCAAACAGATCCAATACTCTGATGTCGGTTCAATTCTCTTGGATGGAGGTGTCACTGTTACCAGGGTGTCGGCAATGTCCAGGCATGCCTAGTTGGAGGCAGAGCTGTCACTAGGCCTCGGGGTGTTTGATCCCGCTGCCGAACTCCATATGGTCACTTGTGTCAGATGGCTCTGAGCAGTGACGACGTACCAGAACTGGAAACAGTTCCTGGCCTACCTGGGCCGGCAGAAGGAGGCTGGGCTGCCTCTGGGTGTTCGTTGTTCGAAACCCGCCGCCACCGAACTGGGTCTGGCAGGTTGCTTGCCTGAGATGACTCTCCTGTCCATACATTTCTAATCTTGTTCAAGGTATTGTGCCTATACAGCTCATTTAACAATGTAATGCAAATTTTTAGTCCTTGAAAGTTATTTTTATCAACTATATAGGATAATAAAGGAATGTACGTTAGTAATTAGTCAATTATTACAATTGGACTTGTAGTCTCATTAGATATGTTTTCAAGGTCAAACAGATATATTTTAGAAAGAGGTCATCTTCAAACACTTCAGAGATCTACAGAATATGGCATTTAAAATGTTTTAATAACATAGTTTTTTATGATAATGACACATGTCTGCTCCTGGTGGCACCAATCCACTTCAGAAAAGATGATGAGTATCAAAGAAACTACAAGAAGATAATGGGTATCAAAGAAACCCACATAGAGTTTACTTTCTGTTTGGCAAAGGTAAGACACTGGGCAAAAAAGTGCCTTTGTCTCAACTGCTGAAAGTATGCTGTCCAAATTGGACAAACAGGATACCAGAAAGAGTGACTGCAAACCTTGCCAAGACAAGGCAGGACAGTTCTTCAGAATATCCTTCTTTACAGAAAAGTCTATCAGATATGATATTCCTATATGCTGAAGATGGATCCCCAACATTTTGGAGAACCTTAGTGTGACCATCCAGGCATCCAGCTCTGTGTCTGTCTCTGTCTCTGTCTCTTCCTCTTCCTCCTCCTCCTCCTCCTCCTTCTTCTTCTTCTTTTTGTTTTTTGAGACAGGACTTCTCTGTGTAACAGTCTTGGCTGTCCTAGAACTCATTTATAGTCCAAGCTGGTCTTGAACTCACAGAGATCCACCTACCCGTACTTCTTGAGTACTGGATTAAAGGCATGTGTCACCACTGCCACAGTGTACATTAGTTTCTTAAGCTGTGAATACAATTTCTATATGAAATGATGTAACTGTAGCAGTTGCAAAATTTGTAATATGCAATGACCACACTTAATTCAAATGTGCACTGAATCTGGGGTGTTTCTACAGTGTGTAACATGTTGCATCAGGTGACTTCCTCACATCTGTGATTCTGAGCACACAGCCTAAATACTTTGTGCTGCATGAGTTGGCACACCCCACAACCCCTATGATGCTACTGAAATACCTTGGCTCAGAGTATAGGCTATTGTTTGCTGTGATTATAGCATTTTCCCTGTATATACAAGATCTGTTGCTTTTATAGAAACATGATAGCTTCATTTTGGTTTACAAAAATTTAAATATTTTACTATTGATATTCTTTAGCATGGAAGCATCAAATTAGCATGTCTTTGCATTGTATTATGTGAGAACATTTGGTTTTATAGTTTGTATTTTGATATGCTGACTTGAGTTACATAAAGAGCTGCCAAGTGAATTTTGGCTTGGGATTAGGACAGAATTTCTACCAGCTTCTTGAATGTGCACTGCACATCTGTGTAAAGCATAATGGATACAAAATATCTCAACTCTGAGAGACACTGAAGATTTCCTTATCCCAAAATAACCAACTACATCTATCTCATTAATTTAAAAATATGTTTTCATGTTTTGTTAGAGTTATATATCTTTTGGTAAGATGCCATGGTTTCCAGGGAGGTGTGGAGCTAGCTTTCCTGTACCCTTGCTATAAGGGTCAGTTCTTTGGAGCCCACACCACCTGGAGCCAGCTCTCTCCTTCTGTGACTGCAGTTAAGACCCAGCTCTTTCAGGGCCATTGATGGGTGAGGCTAGTTCTCCTGTGTTCAGACCAACAGGGCCAGCTCTCCTGCAAGTAAGCCATCAAGGTGCCATTAGAGCCAGGGCCAGCTTTCCTAGGGGTGGCAAGGGGTTAATCCAGGTCTCTCAGGGCCATTTCGGAATGGAGCCAGCTCTACTTCTGGGGTGGCTGGAGACGGGTGAGGCCACTTCTTCCAGAACTAGCTAAGGGTGGGACCAACTGAGCACCATTTCAGACCAGCACAAAATTCAGGTGGCAGAGCAGACCTTGGGCATCCATATGGTCCACAGTGATAAGATGGGACATGGACATCAACACAGACCTGTTACGATAAATCTTTCCGCCAAAAGCCGCCTGAGCCCCACCGCCACGTGTGAGCTTATGCCAGCTGCCTGCCCGAGTTAGGCCCAAATGAATACACAGAAACTTGTATTAGGTTCAAAGCTGCTTGGCCAATGACTAGGACTTCTCATCTGCTAACTCATTCTTAACTATCATAAATCTATATATTTTATAAAACTTATCTTATCGGACACCTTATTGGTGTCCCTCCTTGCTGGTGGCTCACATCTTGCTGCTGGAGGAGGCGAACGGGAAAAAGGGGCCCCTTCCTGTTTCTCCTTCGCTTAAATATGAGTCTCCTTGCTATGTCACTTCCTGCCTAGATCAGCACTTCTCAACTACATTTCCCAGAATCCTCTTTGACTCCTAGTCCCGTCTACTTGCTGTCTCATATTTTATTTAACAATCAATAAGATAAACATACACAGTATATTCCCCATCACAGACCCTGGCTGTGGATGCAACAGAGACACAGACAAGACCCTTGGCCTCAGCTCTGCCCAGAGGACACTACGGCCTTGGATGGCATTGCAGGCCACTCAGATCAGTATGGTCTTGGTGGCCCAATGTCCTCAGGCATTAACATGGCCAGAGGTGGCAGCTCAGACCACAGGCTTCTTCACTGCCTTTGGTGGTAACATGGGCCAAGGACATCAACACAGATCCTGGCTGAGTCATGGCCATGGACCTCGTCATGTCCCTCAGCAGCATCAGGGCCTGGACATTACATGGCCTTAGGCCATTCACATCAGCCTGTTCTTAACTGCCTTACCATCTTCAATGCCACTTCTCTCCACAGTGCCTGGACCACTCTGCCTATCTTTCTCTTCCATTTCTCCATTCCATATTTCCTCATCTGTCAAGGGCCTGCATGATACCTTGGGCAGGACTCCATGCTTTCCACCATGTTAAGGCACTAATCTCTACTGTAGCCCAGTTTTTAATTTGACTAATTGATTTTTTATATCTACTTTCTTGAGTTCTTTATACATTTTGTATATAAGTCTTCTATAAGATGTGTCATTGGTAAAAATTTCTTTTCATTCTGTAGGTTGTCACTTTGTCTGATTGACAGTATCCTTTGCCTTACAGAAGATTTTCAATTTCTTGAGGTCCCATCTATTAATTGCTGATCTTAGTGTCTGCTCTATTGGTATTCTGTTCAGAAAGTTGTCTCCTATTCCAATGTGTTCAAGGTTATTCTCCATTTTCTTTTCTATCAGATTAAGTGTATCTGGTTTAATGTTGAGGTCTTTGATCTCTTTAGACTTGAATTTTGTGCAGAGTGATAAGCATGTATATTTTAGCATTCTTCTCCATGTAGACATCCAGTTTGACAAGCATCATTTGGTGATGATGCTGTCATTTTTCAGTGTGTAAAGAAATTAGATGTTCGTATGTGGGTGGATTTATGTTTCAGTCTTTAATTTGATTCCAATTATTAACTTGTCTGCTTTTATGACAATACCATGCTGGTTTTATTACTGTAGCTCTCTAGTACAACCTGAAATCTAGAATGGCCAGACCTCAAAGTAATTCTTTTATTGTTCAGGATTATTTTAACTATCTTGGATTTTTTTTGCATTTCCAAGTTGAGAATTGTCCTTTCATGTCTGTAACAAATTATGTTGGAATTTTGGTGTGGATTGATTTTGGTAGGATAACATTTTTATTATGTTAATCCTACCAATCTATAGACATGGGAGATCTTTCCATCTTCTGATATCTTCTTCAATTTCTTTCTGCAAAGACTTGAAGATTTTATCATACATATCTTCCCCTTGTTTGAGGAAAGTTACCTCAAGATATTTTATATTATTTGAGGCTAAGGTCTTGTTTCCCTGATTTGTTTCTCAGTGCATTTGTCATTAGCATATAAGAGGGTTACTGATTTTTGTGAGTTAAGTTTGTATATACCTACATTGATGACAGTGTTTATCAGCTGTATTAGATACCTGGTGTAATTGTTTGGGTCATTTATGTATACTATCATAGCCAGTGCAAATAAAGGTATTTTGCATTTTTTTCTTTCCAATTTATATCCCCTTGATATCATTCAGTTGTCTAATTGCTCAAGCTAAGACTTCACATTGACTAAGTATGGAGAGGATAGTTTCGTCCTTTTCTTAATTTTAATGTAATTGCTTTGAATTTCTCTCCATTTAAGTTGATTGTTACTGACTTTGGGAGGGCCAGCCCCCAGTCAGCACCAGGGTAAATAAGAAAATCCATGAATGTGGCAGGTGCTAGAATTTTCTATCTGAGGGGTAAATAAGGAAACACATGCTTTCATCTGGCAACCCAAGAAAAAAGGAACATACACACACTTTGCTGATGGTAACCTCCTCTTTACTTCAACTTTTCTTGACAATCTCTCTTGCATACACACATCTCTCTCCTGCTCAGTTACTCAGTTACATATTTCCATATTCAGTTCCATCTCTTTTCACATGGCTACACATCCTTCTTTTACACACATTTGTCTTCTACATCTCTTTTCTCCACCACTTCATTCTCCTCACCTCCACACAGCCACAGCTATATATCTCATTCACTATCCTCTCATCATCTGTCACTTTACACAATTCCTGGGCACAGCGTGTCTATGTAGCAGCCGCTCCTTCACATAGCTCTCTGTCTCACACTCACACACATATTTCTGTATCATTCATTCATTCTTCATTCACTCACTCTCATTCATTCATTCTCTCACACTTTTCTCATACTTTTTTTCTTTATCTCTCACAGTTCTCTCTCCCACTGCAGCCTTCTCTCAACACCTCTACTCCTGCTCTGCTGCCTCAGCCTCAACACTCCTACTCTGCTATCTCTGCTCTCTGCTTCCCTACATCATTGCCCTATGCTTCTCCCACAGACAAAATTCTGGACAATTATATGTTAAATTTTTAGGGCCTGACCTAATTACATAGTTTCTCTTGGGCTAGGACTGTCCATAATGACTTGCCAAGGCCTTGCACATAGCTCAAATTTGATGGGGGTTCCTAGACAGTAAACAATTGGCTGGACCTTGAGGTTGGGAAGTACCTGCAGAAAGGTCCATTGCTGCATGGAGTTATGTGTAAAGTTGCTTCATATCTGACTTTGAATGAGCATTAAACAGCACCTTCAATGTTGGGGGTCCTTCTGTATGCTGTGGGTCTGTGTTTCTCTTATTGGTTGATGAATAAAGCTGTTTCAGCTAGTGGCTTAACAGTGTAAAGCTAGAGGGAAATCTGAACAAGGATAGAGAGAGGTAGTAGATGGGGATTGAAAAGATACCATAGAGTTCCTAGGGTCAAGATGACATGGCATCACCAGTAAGCCAAGGTCACAGGATGATATGCAGATTAATAGAAATGGGTTAGTTTATAAAATTTATAGTGGGAGACTTCAACACCCCACTCTCACCATTGGACAGGACTACCAGACAGAAACTTAAAAAAAAGAAACAAAAGAAATACAGAAGTTATGACCCAATTGGTTTTAACAGAGATCTATAGACCATTCCACCCAAACACAAAAGAATATACCTTCTTATCAGCACCACATGGAACCTTCTCTAAAATGGACCACATACTCAGCAATAAAGCAAACCAAAACAGATGCAAAAAAAATTGGAATAACCCCCTGTATCTTATCGGACCACCATGGCTTAAAATTAGAATTCAACAACAACACAAATTGCAGAAACCCCACAAACTCATGGAAATGGAACAATGCTCAATTGCATCACTCCTGGGTAAAGGAAGAAAGAAAGAAAGAAACCAAAGACTACTTAGAATTCAATGAAAATGAAGGTATAACATACCCAAACCTATGGAACACACTGAAAGCAGTTCTAAGAGGAAAGTTCATAGCACTAAGTGCCCACATGAAGAAACTGGAGAATAGCCACACTAGAGAATAAACAGAACACCTGAAAGCTCTAGAACAAAAAGAAGCAAACTCACCCAGGAGGAGTCAATTCCAGGAAATAATCAAATTGAGAGCTGAAATCAATAAAGTAGAAACAAAGAAAACAATATAAAGAATCAAGAAACAAAAAGTTGGTTCTTTAGGAATATCAACAAGACAGACAAAACTTTAGCCAACCTAACCAACAGGCAGAGAGAGAACATGCAAATTAACAAAATCGGAAATGAAAAAGGGACATAACAACAGACACTGGGGAAATCCAGAGAATCATCAGGTCATAATTTGAAAACCTATACCTCTTCAATAGGGTTTCTCCCTACAGATTTTTCGAGACATTGTTTCTCTTTTAGACTGTATCCTTGGATGGCCTTGAACTAACAGAGATCTGTCTGCCTTTATCTCTTGAGTACTGGGATTAAAGGTGTGTGCCAACACCTCCTGACCTCTATAGCTTGTAGCTGATTTTGCTTTCTGAATCCTCAGGCAAGCCTTAATAAATCATAAATAATATATCACCACACCAGACTAGATGAGAAAATCTCCCTTTACACATCTGGGAAAATGACCTCATGTATTTGTCTCCAGGGCCAACCATCTTGTTTTGAATTTTCTCTGAAGTCTAAAGTTAGCTGTCTGGGTCTAAGTCTGTCTTTGTGACTGAGACTCTCATGTCTGTGTGAGTAATGTAAAATATCCTAATATTATTTCTATTCTTACAAATTATACAGATAGTAGAAATTATCCTTCTTAGTATCCACAGCTATATTTGTGACCAACTGATGTAATATTTTCACAAGATAAACACACAAGCAGTGGGAAGACACCCAGAGATGTTAGTAAGGAAGAAATGAAATTCTTAGGGAAGTAATAAAGTGACTCATGAGAGAAATTACAGACAGGAGCAACTGGTTCCCCACTTCCTTGCCAGGTGGGCTCCCCACAAGGGAATTTTGCCTCATATGGGTCGATCTGCTGAAAACTAATTGTCACCTGCTGTATACTCCCATGGCAGCTCTCAGCAGCTGATGTTGGTTGTGGGCTTACTGTAAACTGCCTTTGTTATGATTGGGTATGTTCTTTGTATCCCTAATGTCTCCATAAATTTTTTCATGAAGGGGTATTGGATTTTGCCAGAGGCCTTTTCTGCTATAATGAGATGACCATATGTTTTTTAAATTTTAGTTTGTTTATATGGTGAATTGCTGTTATTTATTTTCATATATTGGACAATCCCTGCAACACTTGAATGAAACCTACTTGATCATAACTGATAAATTTTTTGTTGTGTTCTTGGATTTAATTTGCAAGTATTTTAAATGTAATTTTGCATCTATGTTCATAAGGGAAATTGGTTTGTAATTCTCCTCCTTTGTTGGGTCTTTTTGTAGTTTAGGTATCATGGTAACTGTGGCCTAATAAAATGAATTGGGGAATAATTTGAGTTGTATGGTATTAAATCTTCCTTGAATGAAGTATGTCATTATGATTCTCTAGATTTCCTTGGTCTTGTCTATTGTAATGTCCTTTTCATTTTTGAGTTTATTAATTTGGATATCCAATCTTTCAGCTTTGTAGCTATTTGGCATAAGGGTTTGTCAATCTTGTTGGTTTCTTAAAGAACCAACTCTTTGTTTCATTGATTCTTTGTATCTTTATCTTTGTTTCTATTTTATTCATTTCAGCCATGAGTTTGATTATTTTTTGCCACTTACTCCTCTTGAGTATGATTATGTTTTTTTTCTATTCTAGAGCTTTAGGGTGAGTTGTGAAGTTGCTAGTATTAGATGTCTCATTTATTTTTTATGTAGGCACTTAGCATTATGAACTTGCCTCTTGGAACTGATTTCATTGGGTTCCCTATGTTTGGGTATATTGTGTATTCATATTCATTTTCATTGAGTTCTAGAAAGTCTTTAATTTATTTCTGTGTTGACCCATTTTTTTATTCAGAAAAGAGTTGTTCAGTTTCCATGAATTAGTAAACTTTCTATTGTTGTTGTTATCCAGATTTAATCCATGGTGGTCTGATAGGATGGGGTGGAGTTACGACAATTTTCTTGTATCTGTAGAGACTTACTTTGTGTCTGAGTGTCATGGTTACTATTGGAAAAATTCCATGAGGTGTAGAGAAGAAAGCATATTCCTTTGTGCTAGACTGACTGCAGATCGACTTCCCTTCTCCCTGGGTCCCAGTACTCCAGCCTCATCCCCAAGTCTTTAGCAGAGCACTGGCTGTGGTCTCCATTTCCCCTCTGATCCCATTGCCTTCATATCTCAAAGATCCTCCCCTCCAACCTTCTTCCCACCACCTCATCCCAGTCTCCCAGCCTTAACCAGCAGGCATTCATTCCCTGTGAACACACCAGCTGAGCAGCCAGGGAAACAGGAAAGCTAACTGAAGACCTTCAACACTCCCTCCTCTCCTTCAAACCCAATTTCCTAGTCTCATCCCTGTCTCTGCAACAGAAGACCTGCTGCAGGCTTCCATCCCCCTCTGCCTACATCTCCTGTGGATCCCACAGACCCCAGCCCCAAGTCTCCTTTCCCCACTTGTTGCTTTATCCCAGCCCCCCAATTCCAATAGGCACCCCACGATATCACACAGGCTAATTCTGCCAGGGAAGCAGGTTGCCTGTCTATAGATTTTCCTTTTTCCTCTGTTCTTTGTAGTGGCCTTCAGTTCTCCTAGATCCAGTTCATCAGTTTCACCCCCAGTGCTAGAGCAGACCTTCTGGGGTGACCTTTTTTCTCTGTCCCTCCCTTCGTTTCAAGGAAACTAAATTAGCAGATCCTGTTGAATACTCTGATCTCCTCCCTTCTGTGAACTCCCTCAGATTATCAGCCTATCTACATTCCTAAGTGTCAGCTCCCATTGATCAGAAATAAATTTTACTGGGAAGTGCCATTGGCCAAACCATATCAGGGCCATAAAATTTCCTACCAGGCAACAAACAGCCATCACAGTCTGGCAAAATCTAGAGAAGACACAGAAACCAAGGAGCAAAACACATACCAAAACAAAAACAAATCCAGACAACAGTACCTATGTAGGGAAAGATCTCTATGTACCTGTCTCAGTAACCACACCCATTTTGGCGTGGCTGCTGGTGCATACTGGGCTGGTGGGATAAAGGCCTGAGGAGAGGGGTGCTCCTCCTCTCTTTGGGTTCTGGTTGGGTCTTGGAGAGCTGCTGAGACTGGATCCTTGGAGCGCTAACCTGGGCTATCAGTTTCTCATGTATGTGATTTCCCCTCAATAGAGTTAACCAACAATACCCATGTCCCGTGTACGGTTATCTTTTGCCTATACAACTAGGCTTATAATCATTCCAGTTGTGGATGATTAGATGCCACCATAAAAACACAATCAATAAGCCGAGCATTGGTGTCTCACGCCTTTAATCCCAGCACATGGGTGGCACAGAGGCAGGTGGATCCCTGTGAGTTTGAGGCCAGCCTGGTCTCCAGAGCAAGTGCCAGGATAGGCTCCAAAGCTACACAGAGAAACCCTGTCTCAAAAAAAAAAAAAAAAAACACAATCAATAACAGCCAGGTAAATATGTCTCCACTAGAGAGAGCCCCGCTATCCTACCAGAGTAGGCCCCGAATATTTCAACAGAGTTAAAGCACAATAAAAATCCTGTATAAAAATAATGGGCATCCTCAAAGAGGAAATTAATAAATCCCTTAAAGAAATACAGGAAAACACAAATGGTGTGAAGAAATGAACAAATAAATCACTTTTAAAAATCCAAAAAAACCACAAAGGTAAGAAAATGAATAAAACTGTTTAAGACCTGAAAGTATAATTAGAATCAACAAAGAAAACCCACACAGAGGGTAGAAAAGTTTGAGAAGCTCCTTTCCTTTCCTATTCATAAGATAATCAGTTCCCAGGGAAAGTATTTTCTTGTTATCTCCATTCCATTCTCCCCAGTCCTGCTTGTACCATGGTGGATCACGTGGGCATAAGCTGGGCCACTCAGGCCATAAGTAAAGGTTGGACAAGGCCTGAATAAACTTGCTGGCTCCACTGAAAGTTTATTGAGATGCTCATCTCACCTAAAATCTGGCTGGGTAAGGCTAGGGGAGAAATCTGGGTCCCTAAGAGGTGTCCCCTAAACAGTGCTATTAGAAAAGCAACTCAGATGGCTGGTGGGTTATAGGTAGAGAAATTTAGGGACAAAGGAAAGTCAGGCAGAGCCAGGAATATTTGAGTGCTCACCCCTCAGCCACTATGACATCAGGATCTTACAGGGACACCTCCTGACTTCTCATAGAGGTCCATAATCAGGTGAGGATGGGTTTCCTTCAGAGCTTGGTAGACTTGGTCTTTGCTGTCCCAGTCCCAGGACCTGCTGAGGCTGAAGAGTTTCCGCATCTTGCCTTGGTTGGTGGCCTCAGCCCGCACTGCCTCATACTCCTCTTCACTCAACACCAGATTATACAGCCTGTCCAAAAGAGGGTCCACTGATGTCACTCGGGCTACCAACTGCTCCCGATGGTTGTCCACAAAATGTATCCTGGCAGCAGCATCTAGGGGTGAAGACACTGGCACTGAGCAAAGCAAGGCAATTCCATGGGCTCTCACACTGACTGCCCACTTCTTGTTTTATTTATTTATTTATTCATTTATTTATTTATTTATTTTATTTTCAGGAACTTCATCTGCAACCCTGGCTCTGGAGAGTCATTTGAAAATAATTCTGTGCCTTTCCTGAGGCCTGTTATTTGTCTGACACTCTACCAAACCAGGAAGAAGGGTTCATGGTTGGGTGGTCAGTTTGGAAGTGTGTGGAGTTGTTGTCTCCATGGGAAGCAGCAAGGGGCATGAGAGGAACTCTGCCCTGGCCATGCATGTCTCCTGCCTGTCCTGATGAGATCTGCAAAGTTAGGTTCCCTCCTTTCCCACTGCCCTTCCCTCAAGGATCAGATGATCTACCAGCAGAATACTATTGGCCTGCCTGGCCTCATATAGATGTTAGTTACCTTTGAGTGCTTCAGCGATCATGTATGGTGCAGGTCTGAGGTCACCTGGAAGAAAAGAGAAATGGTGCAACTGTAATGATGCCTGTCACCAACACTCAATGCTCTCTGTGACTCTCCCATCCATGCCTGAGATTTTGAAAATGAGCTACAGAGATTCTAACATAGTCTGGAAGGTGAACATTTCCTTACTCACACAGGGAATTGAGGCACCAGGTGTATCCTCATTGCTAGAGAAGACATAAGAATCAGCAATAGCTCTTTCTCCCATATGATCTCAGCATCATTTTCATCCTAGATTGAAGTCTCTATGGAGAATTAACCAAGTCCCATGCTGGCTTATATCATTTGACATTTGATCCTGGGTAGAAAACTTTTTTTTTTTTTCTCATTTGACCTTGTACTCTCACATGCCACAAATGTTCTTGATTTGTTGCAGAATCAAGATGAAACAAGACTAAGCATATGAACAATGAGCAAATTTTAGCTTCAAGTGAAGGAGGTTAATAAATTTCAGCTCATGAATAAGCTCCAAATATTTAAGAAAACCCCAAATTCACTGTGCTCTAGCAGTTTAGGGAATTCATCTCAAGGACCCAGTTTGTAGTACTGGAAGCCCTGGTTCCATTCGTATGAAGGAAGGATGATATTCCATCTTGACACATCGTGATGTGCAGATAAACTGGAGCATCTCATCAAGAAAGTGATTGAGTATAATGAATTTTAAAACCAAGATGTAAGAGTTGGGACACAAGAGGGGGCATGATTATCATCTTCCAGTATTTGAATACTTTTCCACAGGAGAGGGAGGAGAGCTTAATGAGTCCCATAGAACAGAATTTAAAAAATCATGACAAAGATGTTGGCTTAATAAAGAATAACATCAACATTGCTCCCATCAGCTAAGGATCACACTATGAGATCTGTATTAACAGTATTTAACCTTTCCAATCATCCTATCAGTTACCCATTCTGATCTTCAGTTTACAGGTGAGGAAGCTCAGACTCAAATGAGTTAAGTCATTTTTTCAAGATTGTCTGAAGAGCAAGTGCTGGAGTGAGATTCAAACCCTGGCCTGATGTTGGGGCAGCTCAGTTCTCCACCGGTGGCTCACCCAAGCCAAGGCTGAGCAAAGCCTATTATTTTATCACATATTTAGACTGTTTCTAGCAGCTCAGAAGCAGGGACAATAACTATTTGACAGATGACAAGAGCTGGGCATCCCCAGATGTACTGATTAGAGGAGCTTGGTTTTAGAATTGTGAGCATTGAACTAAGACTGTTCTCTTATTTCATTAAAGAAATGTCACTATTTGGTTTTCTCTTGTCCATGTCAGCTTGAAAATATTGATGAGTTACAATAGCCAATAAAGAAATAAAAATCCAAAATTTTGGGACAGAAAACCTAACCACAGAAATGGAAACACTCTTTAAGAAAAATCATATATATGGAAGTAATTAAGGAGGGCCTTAGAAGATGAAAGGACATTCCTGAGGCTCATTGTTTGTAAGAATTAGTATTCTTATTCTTAAAAGCCCACTATACCCTCAATGCAGTCCCAGTTAACATGTTAGGGACAGTCTTCACAAATAGTGTTGGGGAAATGCTGAAATACATGTGGAACCACTAGAGACATAGGATGTCCATGGTAATTCTGAACAAAAACAATTTTGTAGAAAGCTTCATCACACCTGATTTCAAATCAATGCTATAGTCATAATAGTAAAAGTAGTATGGTATTGGCAGAAAAAGATGTGCAGATCAATAAAATATAATAGCAACCCAGATAAAAGTCCACACGACCATAGACAGCTACCTGGTCTTTGACAAAGAACAGGAAAGACAGCCTGTTAAACAAATGAAAAACTAGATAGCACTGTGTGGAAGAATTAAACTATATGCCTACCTCTCACTTTAAAAAGTCAACTCTAAATGATCAAAGACCTTAATACCCTGAAACTTGTAGAGGAAGATTAGGGAGAGCATTTCAACACAGCAGCACAAGTCACAATTGTGTGACTAAGACTCTGGTAGCCTAGGAATTAGATCTAATAATTGATAAATTGGATCTCAAGACACTAAAAGAGAAGTTCTGAGTATCAAAGGAAACTTAATTGAGTGAAGATGCAGCCAAGAATGGAAGAAACTACTTCCCAGTTAAAATTTGACAGATTAGTAACAGGAAAATGTATGGAACTGAAAACATAAACAAGAAGAAAACAGCACAGTTTTGAGGTTTGTCATAGGAATAACAACAGGATTCTTAAAGGAGGAAATACACAAAGGTAGGAAACACTTAGCTATTATGTCAATACAGCTTGAAATTACATATGATTCCCATTCTCATGCCGTGAGAATGTCCAATATTAAGGATTTAAATGATAATGAATGCTGGAGTGTATGTGGAGATAGCTAACACTTACACACTGCCTGTGGGAGTGCAAACTAGTGCAGCCTCTGTCTAAAGCAATCTGGAGGCTTCTTAAGAACTAGAAGTAGAACTACCATATAAACCAACCTTACTACTCCTGGTAATATATCTAAAGAAATACATATTCTACTATGGAGACATTTTCAAAGCCATGTTTCCTGAAGTTCTGTTCACAATATCTGGGAAATGCAAGAATCCTAGATGGCCCTTTACAGTTAATTCAGTAATGGAGTGTGGCTCATATATACCTTGGAGTTTTTCAGGGGTGAAGTAAATGGCTTTATGAAAGTAAAGTATACAATAGGAAGATAAGCCAGACCCCAAAGGAAAGACACAGCATCTCTCACATGCAGTTTCTATTCTGGAGCCTTTAGTTCTATGAAGTCGGTATATCCCTGGAAACTAGAAAAATAGAAATGGGGCAGTGATTTAGGAAGGAAAGGAGGGGAGTAGCTTATTGGTGAAATGAGGGTAGAGAGGGAATACTTGGAGCAGAAATGGTCAAACAGTAAGAGGGGTGGGAGATGGAGGCTATGGGGGGCAGATGGGATGGGTTACTGAAAATGAAGACAGTATTTAAAAGTCACATTGACACCAATACAAAAATCATAAAAGAGTTGAATACAAGACACCCTATCAGGATTGAAATGGGAGGTCTTAGAAGTAATGAGTTTCAAAAACAAAACGGAATTCCAGGTTGGGGTATCTCCATAGGAACCATTGGGCAGGGAGGCCCTGGAGGTTCCCATGACAATACAGGTGCATTTCATTTTTCTTGGCTCCACATCAGAGCTAGTGAATAAGAACTTATTGCCAAAGACACTACAAATGTTGACTATGTGGTTTAGAGAAATCAAGCTGGAACTGAGTTTGAAACTTCATTGTGATGCTTTATAGTGTGATGCTTTATAGATGATGTTAAGCAGGCTGCTGAAGAAGAAAAGGCATCAATTGCCAGGAAAGATGGTCCCATTGCTGCAATAGTGGCACAAGAGTGATGGGAGCAACCAGTAGCTCCCTGATTACACTTCTAGGCAACCCACAAATAGAATCCACCCCTAGCATTTTAAACTGAAAATACAAACAAACCCAGGCCTTTGGATGCCTTAGGCCCTTGAGAGAGGCTACTATTGCTACTTAGATAAATGGACATAGTGTCAATGCCCATCTACATATCTATGTTTATACCATAGACAAAGGATCTTTTAAGCCTTATCCAGGAAGCCTCTCGCTGCTGTGGATGGAGGTGAATGCAGACACCTGTGTCTGTGCAGGTTCCTGAGATGGTTGAGTACTCATCCCTATAAGTAGTTATTTACACCACACCTTAAGGTTCTAAGATTGTTGTGGAAGAGAAATTCGAAGAACGTACGGACAGAAGACATTGGGAAGGTTTGTGAAGATATGGAGAAGAGGTTGTGAAGTGGTCTCTTCTAAGCATAACATGTCTCATAGCACCTGCACTTAGGGTCCCTGACGCACACAAGTAGGGTCTGCGCATCAGTCAGCTAGATACGGGGAAGCAGCTCACAGGGACAATGCTGCTTAAATATTGGCAAATAATAGATTATGGGAGAAAGGGATGTATGCACTCCATCTGTATCCACTGGTAAACTCATTCCTTTTTGCTGGGTAGTTCAAACACACAGGAACACAGATGGCCCTAGTTAAGCTCTGAGAGACACAAAGCAAAGTTTATTACTGTGGGAAAGAAATTTGTTCACTCATCATGCTTGAGTCCCGAGAACACTATTGGAAACCACATGAGAGCGCACAATCGGAGGCATAGAGTCACAGGTGGCCTGTCCTATAAGGAGCATCTTTTATGGGCTTCCTGCCTCTTCTTTCTCCCCCTCCTCTCTTCTCTCCCCCCTCTTCCCTGCCCCTCCCCCTCTTCTGTTCTCCTTTCCTTCCCTTTCCTTCCCTTCAAATTTTCCTTCTCCTCTTCTCCCAGCTTGTTCTCACTCTAACTCTAACCACCTGTTTGGGATCTAGTAAAAGCCACATAACTAATCATTTCAAGACACCAAGAACTATTGACAATACACCTCTCCCTACTCATTGCCTTTCTTCAACCTTTGGAGTATCTGGACTTGAAAAAATTTACCTGGTTTCAACAAGGCTTCCCATATGAGATTCTTATTCTTCTTGTCTCTGATTTGCAGCTTAATCCCTGAACCCATGTGGCCAACGTGAATCTCTGAGAAGAGCTGGCATTCCCCGGGGCTCCTGTAGCACAACTCCAGTTCCTGAAGAGAGAGAGGGGGAACGAGAGAGGGATAGAGAGGCATTGTGAGAAACCTCTCTCCTCTCATGTGAACAGTGATTTCCACTCCCCCATACTTTCTTGCTCTTGCAAACCACATTAAACACCAGGTATCTTTTGCACTGATGTAACCCACAGCCTTTGAATGCAATCTTTACTCAGAAGGTTGGAACATTGTGAAGAGGACATAGAAAGAATGTAGCAATGAAGATACTGAGAATGTTAATCGACTCAATTTGGACTCTCATCATGATGTTTCTTTCCTGATGACTCTGACAAAAATGTGACAGGAAGCAACATAAGTAAGGGTTTATATTGTTGTTTAGTTTCATTAGGAGGAACATATAGAAGCTGGGGCTCCATTCTTGGTGGCAGCATTTTGTGGCACAGCTTGTTATATCCCAGAGGATCAGCAATCAGCTAGTAGATGTGGGGGTCAAGGCATGGATATAACCCTCATGGCTTGCCACAACTCCCCAAATATTAGCATTAACTAGGGATCAAGTGTTGAAACGGTTACACCTGTAGGAGGCATTTTTGATTTAAACCATAACAACTGAGATGTCATCCTGAAAAGTCGGCTCATACATCTTAAGCCAGGGCTTGCTGTCCACGTTAGGCTGACCCCTTCTCCATGCCATATGAATGCAATCCCTCAATTCCCCAGGCCTGCTCTGCTGTATTCCTGTGTGGTCCCTTAGATTGTTTTCCAGCTAACTAGGATGTATTCTTACTCATCCCAAATCCCAATAGTTTTCTCCCCAATCTCAGTTGATGCAAAGCCCACAGGTTTCCCAAGCCTGGTATCTGACCCTGAAGAGCAGTAAATATCTGGATTCTTACCTTTGGGATGATTTCCAGCTTCTTGGATGCAGACACAATGTAGCGTGAGCCGATGTAAAGAGAGTCTACTGGGGGTGGCTTATTTATTCGAACAAACTGAAACTTCATTTCTTCTTCATCAATAGCCTAGGGAACATTGCAGATAGCGATTAGGTAGATTTCTGATCTACAACAGCTATCTGGGGTGAATAAGGTGAGGTGGTGGATCAGTGTCGGAGGTGGGATCAGGTGACATCACCCGGCAGTCTTCTGCCTTGTGTTCTGCCACACACTGTTCAATTATTGGCCCCTGTCATATTCATTTCAGGGTCCCTGCCATAGAGGAAGGGGTTTGGCTAAATGTTGAATGTGGAGAATTGCCATCCTTCTGATGGGTGGAAAGGGGCCACAGAAGGCTGTGCAGAGATAAAGGGGCATTTAAGGCAGTGGAGAGAGGCTCTGTTGTAAGGGGCCAAGAAGAGTGCAGAATCATAAACACCAGAGTTCTCCGTATAGAACTGCATCACCAGCGGAGAATCTCTCCAAGGTGTTTATATTCTGTGTCTCAATTTTTCCGTCACCCCACCCTGGCCCCACCCACCATTGGGGTTCTCAGTGTCACCTTCCGGATGGTGCAGTCATTGGGGATCAGGTAGAGATGAAGGGTGAGTTCGTTGAGATTGAGATGATAGTAGATCAGTGTGATGGAAGTGATGGGGATGAAGTGTCCAAAAGCAGGGATCATTCTCACTAGAATTCCCACTGGGGAGAAGCTTGGGATTTTCAGTACTGCGTAGTGCTGCTCCACCCTGGCTGGAATTTCTAGGATGATCCCATGTTCTTGAAAGTGGGCCACACGGAACAAGAAGATGTCCATTTGTTCCTCTGTGAATAAAAATTTTCAAAAATGTAGATTTATCATTTCCATTGAGCGGTGCTTGGTTGGAAAAACAGCATCCCAGGATTTAGATTGACTGTGGAATGAAATGGCCACCATAGTTGGTGCGACAATTTGGGAAGGAGTAAGAGGTGTGACCTTGTTGGAGGAGGTGTGTTACTGGGATGGACTTAGAGGTTTCAAAAGCCTTTTCTACTTCCATGTTCCTTTCTCTCTCCTCCCTGAAGATAAATATGTAAACTTTCAGCTGCTGCTCCAGTGCCAAGCCTTCCAGCTTTCTACCATGTTTGATGCAGTGATGGTCTTGGACTCACCCTCTGATTCTGCAAGTCCCAATAAAATATTTCTTCTACAAGTTCCTTGGTCATGATATCTTTTAGCTTTTACTAATTTTTGATGTTTATGAGAAAAACTATGAACTAAAAATATGGTTTTATTAATTGATCCTAAGTAAGAACATATCAGAACAATGAAACCTTTTCATAGTATTGATTCCCCATGCCAGGAAGTTGAATCTGACTTTCTACTAGAGGTCATTCATGCTGACTCCCTCACTGGATCAGTCTTGGCTGTGGCCCTGGGTAGCTGCTGGCAGAGCATTCACAGTGGAGTGGATTCTTGAGAAACTGGAGAATGAGTAGGTTCTCTGAGGTGCTGCTATCTCTAGCCTTGGTGTCTTGGGGTTGGCAGTGTCTACTAATATGCTTGTTTCAGGCTGGAGCTTGATGTTATAAAAGCAACCTGATGGTACCTACTTTTGTTCACTGAAGACATTGCTGGATAGATCCCTGAATTGGTTAACATAAAATGTGAGTTGATAAAATCTAGAATCACCTTGGTTACAGGCCTTAGGGCATGATAGAAGGAGATTATCTTGATCAGGAAATGTTGATTTGGAGGGCCTACTTTTGTGAAATCCAAGAACTAGGTTCCAGAACTGTGTAATATGGAGAACGTCACAGGAGCACAAGCATTCACTGTTCTCTGCTCCCTCTGTTGACACAAGTGTACCAGGCACTGCAAGCTCCATGTTCTCAGACTGGGTAGGATGAACTATTTCTTTTAAATGTGAGGCAAAATAAATCTTTTCTCTAAGTTTCTTTGGTCAGATATTTTTGGTTGAGCTACAAGACATGAAACTGGCTAGAAAATTGGCACTAGCAGTTGGGTCATTTCTATACTAAACCTAATCATATGGTTCTTAGGCATTTGGGTGTGTTTTGTGGCTAGAGTCTGCAAGAGTTTTTACTTCAGACTACAAAAGCTGAGAAGACTATTGGGACATTCTGGTGTAAAGAGGTCAGACACGAATACTGTTCATGAGGTTTCAGAGAGTACCAAGGTTTCTATTGGGAACTGTAAAAGGATCCATTCCTGTGACAGTTTGCCTAAGAATCTGCTTTCATTGAGTACATGCCCTGAATGTGAGTGAAGTTCAATTGAAAGATTAATTTGGTAGGAAGACATTTAAGACAGTAAACATTCACCCTGATTCAAAAAATCAGCTGCAATTGTTGGAGATCAGCATCACTCTTCCAAAGATCACCTTGTGAAGATTGAAATTCATTTAAAGGCAGCTTGTAGTGAAGACATTACTTTAAATCTCAGATAAGTGGTGGTCTTTATGGATTTTAAAACTGTTGGAATTACTAAAGGTTTTAGAGACCTTTGAAACTGCCTGACTCCCTTCTTGCAGGAGTAAATGATATTCATTACCTTCCTAAGACCTGATGGGACTATGTGGTGCCTGATTTTCTTTGCTAATATTGGAACTTTACTGAGGCATTTAAGACGACTTACCAAATTCTTTCATTTCTATTCTCATTTTAGGGTTTTAACAAAGGGTCCTACTACAAATTTGTGGATATAAGTCATACTTATTCTGCTTTAGCCTCCTGAATTGTGGAATTGCATGTCTGTGCCACCACCTGGCCCTGTGGCTGTCCTTCCTAAATGTATTGCTGCTTTCTAGCACTGTAACATTATAATCTCCTTTAAATATTCCACTGGGGCAACTGCCTGATCTGATAGTGGGAGTGAGAAACAGGAAAGGCAGTGACCTGCAGGGAAGAAGCTTGAGTGGTGACTGGGGCAAGTGTTGTTGGGGAGACCTGGAAATCTGCGTGGAGCTGCTGGGTGACCTTATTAGACAAACTAGGAAGGCACCATCTGGGGAGCAGTGCTCCTGGGTCAGTGTCAGGAGCTCAGGGCCTCGAGTGTTTGTGGATGTCACTATTAATTTTACTTGTTTTGTAAGATTTTACAACTGAGTCCTGCTTGGCTTCTTCATCTTCATTTTCTTCTTCTTGTGTGCTTGCATTAAATATGAATATCTTTAACCCAGAGGATTAAACTTGTTTTCTATTCATTGTTCTTTAACTGCTGGAGCAGCCCATGTTTCTGTTTCACCTCACATGACTTCTTCAGCTTTTAGGTCTCACCTCTATGGCTGCTCTGCACCTTTATACCATGAACACACATCATCTTCATCTCCTATGAGCTGGATTCTTCTGGTATCTATGGTGGGCTTTTTCCTGTTCTCCTTGAAGTAGGAGAGGAAGTCAGTCTCAGTCGCCAGTTGTACAACCCCTGGTTCCTTGCTGTTGTTGCTTTTCCTCTTTTTAGGCAGCCTGAGTGTTCAGAATATCCTACTCTTGAATTCTTAACACCGCCCCCACCAGCATGGAGAGAGGTGTACTAATGGTTTTCTTTAAGAGATCTTTCTCTGGAAACATCGTATTTGTTAAAATAACTACTGGAAGTATTTTTATAGATGACTGAGGCTGGAACATTTTATGATCCCTCCCTCTTTCTTAAGAAGCTCTTCTTTTTGACTCCAGTATCCCAATGGTATCTGATGACGTCATTTCTCATCCTAGAGCAGTATAATGCCTGACAGTATTGGTAGACCTTGGGTACCAAATGATCCTTACAGTTTTCTTAGTCATCATTTTCAACAAACTCTTCTCATTGCTCAGTTTATTCTTGGTTTCCTGCTGATTTCAAGAGAGCTTTGGTGTATAAAAAGATCTTAATAAATGCACTTAATATTGCTACTGAGACATCACTTTCCACTTACAGAACTCTTTTAGGTAAAACAGAAATAAATTCCTAATGCTGGGGAACACATACTTCAAAGAATTTACATCAGACAAGAAGGTATAGAAAACATCTCAGTATCACCTCTATAGCCCACTCTGTATCACTAAGGAAGCCATGAGACCTTCCCTCATCACCATCATCCTATAGTCTGCTATGTGACCTATCAAGTCCTCCCAATAGTACCACCCTGCTCCTTATGCTTCCCTTGATTACCTGGAAGAGCTACAAAGTGAGGAAGGTACACAGCAGCCACAGCTCCCTGCTCAGCTTTGATGGCAAACAAAGGTCCAGCCACTATGTGAGTGTGCTTCAAGGGAGTCTTTTCCAGGTGTTGGGTCCAGGTACAGAATCCAATATCGATGGACACTGCCCTTGTCACCACAAAGCAGAGTCCTGTGTTGGGACAGTGGTAGGAACCAGGCACAGGAAACTGAACTCTAGAAGAAGGACAGGAACATACCAGTGAAAGCCAGCTCTGCTCGTCTGCTGAGTGCAGACTCAGTCCAGGGATGGAGACACCAAAGACTTTAGCCAGATGACTCTGAGCTCTGGTTCCTCTGCTGTGTCTATGTGGATCATTGACTAAGTCACTTAACCACCAAATCTCTTTCCCCATCTGTTGTGTTGGAGGCAACGACAACACCATCTCATATACCTGTGAGTACTGAGTGATCCAGAGCACACCTACAGGTGCCACACACCTGGAACAGTCAGCTCCTGTGATGATGACTAGGGTGATGATATAGGTGTGTGTGTGTGTGTGTGTGTGTGTGTGTGTGTGTGTGTGTGTGTGTGAACTTCTGGGGATCAAGCTAGGTCCTTGTGCAGAGTAAGCAAGGGCACTACTACTTAGGTTCATCTTCAGTTTTTACTGTTAATATTCTTAAAGTATATTTAACAAAATCAGAGTTCATCTGATAATATGAGTGATGAATCCTTGGACCTGACAAAAAATGCTGTACCAAGATCTTCAGTGAATTTCTCAAGGCTTCTTGACAGATGTGTGGACAAGTATAAGTTTCTGTTGAAGGAAGTTCAAGTGGCAGTTTTCCAGCTGACAGAGTGACTCTGACAGTGTGGAAGAGGGTAACAGGTTATGGAAGACACCATGACTATGTATATAATCACTGTGTATATATTATTCTTAGGACTATAATTCTTGGAGGCCAGGGCATCCTCATGTTCTTGACCCTAGTGGGTTCTTAGCACACAGTGGTTGGTAGTGAAGCAGGAGTGCTGAGTTTATAGGGATTTAAAAGAAATCTAAGAGACAGGAGAAACCAAATGCAATGAGCGAACAGATGCTGTTTACACCATGACTAACATAATCAGCAGAAAGTCCTCACTTCAGGTAATGAGGAAAGTTAAGCAGACTGATTAGATGGTTTGAAGGACTAATGTCAGGTCTATTGATGTGGTAATGGTGATCTGGTCATGGCAGACAAGGTCCTGTCTTAATTACGGGGCAGGCATAGTGAAATGTTTGTGGGTAAAAACACCTAATGTCCTGCACTTAGAATACTGTGACAGTGATGACAAGGGAGGAATGTGAGTAGTTTAAACAAACTTGGATGAATGTTGCTGGAGGTGCATAACTGGACAGGGAAGTTCTTGTGCTCTCTAGTTTTGTAAATGTTTGAAAATTTCATGAAAAAGACCCCTATTTTTATAACAACCCAAACTTCTTATTCCAGTTGTGGCCTTGACACCTGTATTGGTGAGGAATTGAGGAGACACTGTAGAGACTAGGTGTGTGCTGGGGAAAGTCATGTTATCCAGGCAGAGCTCACTCACCGGTACAGGTTTCTCTCTCTGTCAACCACCTCAGTAACCACAGGCCCTGTAGGGCCCCAGAAGTCATCTTCAGTTCCCAATGGTTCTGTGTGCTTGTGTCCTGAAGAGTTAGGAGAAGATGGATGGAAAGTCTTTTGTGGTGTAAGTTGTGAGCACATTGCTCTAAAGAGACTCGTCTCCCTAGCTTTCTTCAGTAGTGGACCATGGCTGAACTTGTTTCCAGGTTTTCCAGTCTAGGCTTTAGCAGGAATTACATCTGCAGGTTTTATCACTGTTCCTCAGACTACAGGCATGATTTTCATATCTATCTATCTATCTATCTATCTATCTATCTATCTACCTATCTATCTATCTCTACTCTATCTATAGAGTTTTGTCTTTCTACCCTTCTTTTTGACCACCAGCCCAGCATAATACCTGCTTCCACACCAGCTCATGTGTTTTCTTTTTTAAATTTTATTTCTTCATTTTACATATCAACCACAGTTCCCCTTCCCTTGTCTCCTCCCCCTCTCCCTACTTCTGCCCAACTTACCTTTATCCACTCCTCAGAAAGGGTAAGGTCTCTCATGGTGAGTCAACAAAGCATGTTACATTCAGTTGAGGCAGGACTAAGCACCACCCCTTTCCCTCCATCAAGGCTGAGCAAGGCATGCCACCATATAGAATGGGCTCCAAACAACCAGCTCATGCACTAGGGATATATCCTGGTTCCACACGCTGACCAGTTTACAAAGCTGTTGCCCACATGCAAAGGGCCTGGGTTTGGTCCTATGCAGACTTCTCAGCTGTCAGTCTAGTGCCCGAGGTCTCCCATAAGTTTGAGTCAGCTTTCTCTGTGTATTTCCCATCATGATCTTGATCTTCACTTACTCATATAATTCCCTCCTCCCTCTCTTCAACTGGACTCCCTTAGCTTGTCCCGGTGCTTTGTGGATATCTACATCTGCTTCCATCAGTTACTGGATGAAGGTTCTATGATGACAGGGTAGTCATCAATCTGATTAAAAGGGAAGGACAGTTCAGGCACCCTCTCTACTATTGATGGGGTCTTAGCTGGGGTCATCCTTGTGGATTCCTGGGAATTTCCCTAGCATCAGGTTTCTTCCTAGCCCCTTAATGGCTCCCTTTATCGGGATATCTATATCCTTTCTCTCCCACCTATCTCTCCTCCAACACCATCATCTTGTTCCCTCATGTTTTCAACCCCCATCCCCTCACCTATACTGCCCCCAGCCCAGAATTTACCCAGTAGATCTCATTTATTCTCCCTTTCCAGGGTGATGCATGCTTCCCTCTTAGGGACCTCCTTGTTATCCAACTTCTCTGGAGCTGTGGATTTTGGTCTAGTTATTCTTTGCTTTATATCTGTTATCCATTTATTTATTTATTTATTTATTTATTTATTTATTTATTTATTTATCAGGGTTCTCTTTTTTCTTCCTTCATTTATTTTTTATTTGAATTAGAAACAAGATTGTTTTACATGTCAGTCCCACTTCCCTCTCCTTCCTCTCCTAACTTACCACCCTCTCAACTAAAACCCTACCTATCACATATCCTTTCTGCTCCCCAGGTAGGGTGAGGCCTTCCATAGGGGTCATCAGAGTCTATCATATCATTTGGTTTAGGGCCTATGCCCACCCACGTGTGTCTTGGTTCAGGGAGTATACCGGTATGTGGATTGGGCTCCCAAAGTCCACACCTATGCTAGGGATAAGAACGGAATTACTACAGGAGGTCCTGTGGATTTCTGAGGTCTCATCACTGAGACCCTTTTCCTGGGGTCTGGATCAGTCCCATGCTGCTGTCCCATCTATCATTCTGGGGACCAAGGGCTGCACATTGTTCACGTCAGCTGTTTCTATGGGTTTCACCAGCCTGGTCTGGACCCCTTTGCTCATCACTTGTTCTTCTCTGCAACTGAATTCCAGTTCAGTTCAGTGATTAGTTGTGGGTATCTGCTTCTACTTCATAGTGCTGCTATGAACATTGTTGAACAGATGCCCTTGTTGTATGAATGTGCTTCTTTTGGGTATAAGCCTAAGAATGGGATTGCTGGATCTTGTGGTAGACTGATTCCCATTTTCTTGAGGAGTCGCCATATTGATTTCCAAAGTGGATGTACAAGTTGGCACTCCCACCAGCAGTGGAGGAGTGTGATCCTTTCCCCACATCCTCTCCAGCATAAACTGTCATTGGTGTTTTTTATTTTAGCCATTCTGACAGGAGTAAGATGGTATCTCAGAGTTGTTTTGATTTGCATTTCCCTGATGGCTAAGGATGTTGAACTCTTTCTTATGTGCCTTTCAGCCATTTTAGATTCCTCTATTGAGAATTGTCTATGTAGTTCTGTACCCCACTTTTTTATTGGATTCTTTGGTGTTTTGGAGACTAGCTTCTTGACTTTGTATATTTCAGAAATCAACCCTCTGTCAGATGTGGGGTTGGTGAATACCTTTTCCCAGTCTGTCAGCTGTCTTTTTGTTTTACTGACTGTTTCCATAGCCTTACAGAAGCTTCTCAGTTTCAGGAGTTCCCATTTATCAATTGTTGATCTCAGTGTCTGTGCTACTGGTGTTATGTTCATGAAGTGGTCTCCTGTACCAATTAGTTCAAAGGTGTTTCCTACTTTCTCTTCTAATAGGTTCAGTGTGGCTGGATGTATGTTGAGGTCTTTGATCCATTTGGACTTAAGTTTTGTGCATGGCGATAGACATGGATCTATCTGCAGTCTTATACTTTTTTGGCAGTACCATTTGTTGAAGATTCTTTCTTTATTCCATTGTATAAATTTAGCTTCTTTGTCAAAAATCAAGTATTCGTAGGTGTGTGGGTTAATATCGGTGTTTTCAACTCTATTCCATTGGTCTCTTGTCTATTTTTGTGCCAATACCAAGCTGTTTTCAGGACTATAACTCTGTAATAGAGCTTGAAGTCAGGGATAGTGATGCCTCCAGAAGTTCCTTTATTGTACAGGGTTGTTTTGGCTATCCTAGGTCTTTTGATTTTCCATATAAAGTTGAGAATTGTTCTTTCAAGGTCTGTAAAGAATTGTGTTGGGATTTTGATGGGGATTGCATTGAATCTGTAGATTGCTTTTGGCAAGATTGCCATTTTTACTATGTTGATCCTACCTATCCAAGAACATGGGAGATCCTTCCATTTTTCTAGTATCTTCTTTAATTTCTTTCTTTAGAGACTCAAAATTTTTATGGTACAGGTCTTTCACCATTTTGTTTAGTGTTACCCCAAGGTATTTTATGTTGTTCGTGGCAATTGTAAAAGGTGCTGTTTCTCTGATATCTTTTTCTCAAAAGTATCATCTGTATATAGTAGTGCTACAGATTTTTTTATTTAATCTTGTATCCTGTCACTTTGTTGAAGGTGTTTATCAGCTGTAGGAGTTCCCTGGTAGTGTTTTTTGGGTCACTCATGCAGAGCATCACCATCTGCAAATAGTTAAAGTTTGACATGTTCCTTTCTGCTTTGTGACCCCTTGATCTCTTTTTGTTGTCTTATTGCTCTAGCTAGAACTTCAAGGACAATATTGAAGACGTATGGAGAGAGTGGACAGCCTTGTCTTGTCCCCGATTTTAGAGGAATTACATTGAGTTTCTCTCCATTTAATTTGATGTTGGCTGTTGGCTTGGTGTATATTGCTTTTATTATGTTAAGGTATGTTCCTGTTATCCCTGATCTTTCCAAGATCTTTATCATGAAGAGGTGTTGGATTTTGTCAAAGGCTTTTTTGGCATCTGGTGACATGATCATGTGGTTTTTCTTCCTCAGTCTGTTTACATGGTGGATTACACTGATTGATTTTCGTATGTTGAACCATCCTTGCATTCCTGGCATGAAGCCTACTTGATCATGGTGGTTGATTTCTTTGATATGTTCTCGAATTTGGTTTGCAGAATTTTATTGTTATTTTTGCATCAATGTTCATGAGGCATATTGGTCTGTAATTCTCTTTGTTAGTTGTGTCTTTGTGTGGCTTGGGTATCACCATTATTGAAGCCTTGTAAAAAGAGTTTGGCAATGAACCTTCTGCTTCTATTGTGTGGAGTATTTTGAGGAGAATTGGTGTTAACTGTTGCTTGAAATTCAGGTAGAATTCTGCACTGAAGCCATCTGGCCCTGGGCTTTTTTTGGTTGGGAGACTTTTGATGACTGCTTCTATTTCATTAGGGCTTATAGGTCTATTTAAGTTGCTTATCTTGATTTAATTTTCGTAAATGAAATCTGTCCCCCAAATTGTCCATTTCCTTTAGATTTTCTAATTTTGAAGAATATAGGTTTTCGACATATGACCTGATGATTCTCTGAATTTCCTCTGTGTCTGTTGTTATGTCACCCTTTTCATTCCTGATTTTATTAATTTGCATGTTCACTCTCTGCCTTTTGGCAAGTTTGGATAAAGATTTGTCTATCTTGTTGATCTTCTAAAAGAACTATCTCTTTGTTTCATTGATACTTTGTTTTGTTCTCCTAGTTTCCACTTTATTGTTTTCAGCCCTCAATTTGATTTCTTCCTGGCATCTACTCCTCTGGGATGTATTTGCTTCTTTGTGTTCTAAAGCTTTCAGTTGTGCTGTTAATTCTCTAGTGTGATTATTCTCCTGTTTCTTCATGTGGGCACTTAGCGCTATGAACTTTCCTCTTAGCACTGCTTTCAAAGTGTCCCATAAGTTTGGATATGTTGTGTCAACCTTCTTATTGAATTCTAGGAAATCTTTAATTTCTTTTGTTTTAAATTTCTTCCTAGACCCAGGGATTGTGCAATTGGGCTTTACTTAATTTCCATGAATTTGTAGGTGTTCTGAAATTTGTGTTGTTATTGAATTCTAACCTTAAAGCATGGTGGTCTGATAAGATACTGGGGGTTATTTTAATTTTTTTTTACCTGTTGAGGTTTGCTATGTTGCCAAGTATGTGGTCAATTTTAGAGAATGTTCCATGTGGTGTTGAGAAGAAGGTATATTCTTTTGTATTTGGATGGAATGTTCTATAGAAGTCTGTTAAGCCCAATTGGGCCATAACTTCTATTAGTTCCTTTGTTTCCTTTTTAAGTTTCTGTCTGGTGTTCTTGTCCAGTTATGAGAGTGGGGTGTTGAAGTCTCCCACCGTAAGTGTGTGTGGGTTTATGTGTGATTTGAGTTTCAGTAATGTTTCTTTTATGAACCTGGATGCCTTTGTATTTGGGGCATAAATGTTCAGAATTGAGACTTCATCCTGATGAATTTCTCTTGTGATGAGCAGGAAGTGACCTACTTCATCTCTTTTGATTGATTTTAGTTTAAAGTCCAATTTGTTGGATATTTAGGATTGCTACCCCCACTTGTTTCTTGGGTCCATTACACTGGAAAATCTTTTCCCAATCTTTAATTCTTAGGTACCATTTTTCCTTGAAGCTGAGGTGTTTTTCTTGTATGCAGCAGAAGGATGGATTCTGTCTTTTAATCCATTCTGCTAACCTGTGTCTTTTTATGGGCGAGTTAAGACCATTAATATTGAGGGATATTAGTGACCATTGATTGTTCATTCTTGTTTGCTTTGGATTTGGTGGTGGTGGTGAAATATGTGTGGGTTTTCATCCCTTTTTTCTTTAGGCTGTTGGTAAGTGGGATTATATATTGCCTATATTTTTCTGGTTGTAGTAAAGTTCCTTGGGTTGCAGTTTTCCTTCCAGAACTTTCTGTAGTGCTTGATTGTTGGACATGTATTGTTTGAATCTGTTTTTGTCATTGAATATCTTGTTTTCTCCATCTATATTGATTGAAAGCTTTGCTGGGTATAGTAGTCTAGGCTGGCATCTGTGGTCTCTTAGTGTAGGTATAATATCTATCCAGGACATTCTGGCTTTCAGAGTTTCCATGGAAAAGTCAGGTGTAATTCTGATACTTGACCTTTTTCCTTTGCTGCTCTTAATATTTTCTCTTTATTCTGTATGTTTTGGGTTTTGATTATTATGTGGCGAGGAGGCCTTTTTTGGTTCAGTCTATTTGGTGTTCTGTAGGCTTCTTGTACTTTCATTGGCATGTCTTTTTTTAGGTTGGGAAACTTTTCTTCTAAGATTTCGTTGAATATGTTTTGTGCACCTTTGAGTTGGATTTCTTCACCTTCTTCTATACCTAATATTCTTAGGTTTGGTCTTTTCATGGTACCCCATAATTCCTGGATATTTTGTGTTAGGGATTTGTTGGACTTAAGATTTTCTTTGCTTGATGAGTCTATTTCTACTAGTGTATCTTCAACTCCTGAGATTCTCTCTTCCATCTCTTCTATTCTGTTGGTTATGCTTGCATCTGTAGTTTCTGATTGTTTACCCAGCTTTTCTATTTCCAGCATTTCCTCAGATTGTGCTTTCTTTATTTTCTCTATTTCAGTTTGTAGGTCTTGAAGTGTTTCCTTGAAAGATTAGTTGATATCTTGTATTTTGTGGTTTGTTTTTTCTTCCATTTCTTTTTTCCATTCATTTATTTAGCTCATAAATAAAGTCATGCACAATTATGATACATAATATAGTATGTTCACAATGGAATGGCTAAATTAAACCAATTAACATGTTATATCACACATATTCATCATTTTTGTTTTGAGAACACTTCAAGTATACTATCTCACAACTTTTAAAATATAGCATATTGTTATCAACCATATTTATCATGCTCTCAGTAGACCTCAAGGCATCACAGAGACCATGCCTCTTGTCCAACTGTTTTATATCCTTAAACCAATCGTTTCCCCATTGTTAAAAGTCCCACATTGAAGCCTAATAGCCACAATTCTGCTCTCTGTTCCCATAAATTCATCATTTCTAGGCTACATATAAAATTGAAATTGTGTGACATTTGTCTTCCAGAGTGTCACTTATTTTGTTTTTTGGCAAGCATATAACTTTACCACTTACTAAGATGAAATCAAATTTGCATGCACAGGTGAGCACTCACTAAAACATCTTGGATTCATCACATAATTGAGTTTCAATTAGCATATATATGTATTTATATAAAAAGAACAGTAATGGCAATATGTTATGCATCAAAAGTAGCAACAGCTTTTCCAGGTTCTGTAGTCATTTGAACAAAATTGTAGAGACATCATCACACTCCATTTAAAAAAAACAAGAAACAATAACAAAAAACAAACAAACAAACAACAAAAAAGTAAAAAACAAAATCCCAGAAAATAGCACAATTCTCTTACTCTTGTGGTACTTGGCACCATTTTTTTTTTTTAAATTAGCTTCTCAATCATCATCTGGGAGGAAACCATTCTGAGCAACATCATTAAAAACAGCTCTGATAAAGCACGGTCACTTCTATGTATCATAAAGCAGGTCCACATATGAGTGAGTACATATCATGTTTGTCTTTTTTTTGTGATTGGGTTACCTCGCTCAGAATGGTTTCTTCCAGTTCCATCCATTTTCCTGCAAATTTCAAGATTGCATTGTTTTTTTTCAGCTGAGTAGTACTCCATTGTGTAAATGTACCACAATTTCTCTATCCATTCTTCAGTTGAGGGGCATCTAGGCTGCTTCCAGTTTCTGACTATTACAAATAATGCTGCTATGAACATGGTTGAACATGTGTCCTTGTTATATGAATGTGCTTCTTTTGGGTATATGCCTAGGAGTGGAATTGCTGATTCTTGTGGGAGACTCATTCCCATTTTTCCTGAGGAGTCACCATACTGATTTCCAAAGTGGCTGTACAAGTTGGCACTCCCACCAGCAGTGGAGGAGTGTTCCCCTTTCTCCACATCCTCTCCAGCATAAACTGCCATTTATGTTTTTTATTTTAGCCATTCTGACAGGAGTAAGATGGTATCTCAGTGTTGTTTTGATTTGCATTTCCCTGATGGCTAAGGATGTTGAACATTTTCTCATGTGTCTTTCAGCCATTTTAGATTCCTCTATTGAGAATTGTCTATGTAGTTCTGTACCCCATTTTTTAATTGGATTGTTTGGTGTTTTGGAGACTAGCTTCTTGAGTTCTTTGTATATTTTGGAGATCAGCCATCTGCCAGATGTGGGGTTGGTGAATATCTTTTCCCAGTCTGTGGGCTGACGTTTTGTCTTGCTGACTATGTCCTTGGCCTTACAGAAGCCTCTTAGTTTCAGTAGGTCCCATTTATTAATTGTTGATCTCAGTGTCTGTGCTACTGGTGTAATATTCAGGAAGCAGTCTCCTGTACTGATTAATTCAAGGGTATTTCCCACTTCATCTTCTAGTAGGTGCAGTGTGGCTGGGTTTATGTTGAGGTCTTTGATCCATTTTGACTTAAGTTTTGTGCAGGGCAAAAGGCTTGGGTCTATCTGTAGTCTTCTACATGTTTGCATCCAGTTATGCCAGCACCATTTGTTGAAGATGTTCTCTTTGTTCCAGAGTATATATTTGGATTATTTGAAAAAAATCAGGTGTTCATAGGTGTGTGGGTTAACATCAGGGTTTTCAATTCAATTCCATTGGTCTCCCTGTCTATTTTTGTGCCAATACCAAGCTGTTTTCAGGACTATAGCTCTGTAATAGAGCTTGAAGTCAGGGATAGTGATGCCTGAAGATGTACCTCTATTGTACAGGGTTGTTTTGGCTATCCTGGGTCTTTTGTTTCTCCATATAAAGTTGAGAATTGTTCTTTCAAGGTCTGTGAAGAAGTGTGTTTGGATTTTGATGGGGATTGCATTGAATCTGTAGATTGCTTTTGGTAAGATTGCTATTTTTACTATATTGATCCTGCCTATCCATGATCATGGGAGATCTTTCCGTTTTCTGGTATCTTCTTTATTTTCTTTCTTTAGAGACTCAAAATTCTTACAGTACAGGTCTTTCACTTTTTTGGTTAGTGTTACTCCAAAGTATTTTATGTTGTTTGTGGCAATTGTAAAGGGTAATGCTGCTCTGATTTGTTTCTCCACCAATGTATCATCCGTATATAGTAGGGGTACAGATTTTTTTGAGTTAATCTTGTATCCTTCCACTTTGCTGAAGGTGTTTATCAGCTGTAGGAGTTCCCTTGTTGAGTTTTTCGGGTCACTTATGTAGACTATCATATTATCTGCAAATAGTGAGAGTTTGACTTCTTCCTTTCCAATTTGTATTCCCTTAATCTCTTTTTGTTGTCTTATTGCTCTAGCTAGAACTTCAAGGACAATATTGAAGAGGTATGGAGAGAGTGTACAGCCTTGCCTTGCTCCTGATTTTAGAGGAATTGCATTGAGTTTCTCACCATTTAATTTGATGTTGGCTGTTGGCTTGGTGTATATTGCTTTAATATGTTGAGGTATGTTCCTGTTATCCCTGATTTCTCCAGGACCTTTATCATGAAGGGATGTTGGATTTTGTCAAAGGCTTTTCTCGGCATCTAGTGAGATGATCATGTGATTTTTTTCCTCAGTATGTTTACATGGTGGATTACATTGATGGATTTTTGTATGTTGAACCATCCTTGCATCCCTGGGATGAAGCCTACTTGATCTGGATGGATGATATCTCTGATGTGTTCTTGGATTCGATTTGCCAATATTTTATTGAGAATTTTTGCATCAATGTTCATGAGGGATATTGGTCTGTAGTTCTCTTTCTTAGTTGTGTCTTTGTGTGGCTTGGGTATCAAGGTTATTGTGGCCTCATAAAAAGAGTTTGGTAATGACCCTTCTGCTTCTATTGTGTGGAATACTTTCACGAGAATTGGTATTAGCTGTACTTTGAATTTCTGGTAGAATTCTGCACTGAAGTCATCTGGCTCTGGGCTTTTTTTGTTTGGGAGACTTCTAATGACTGCTTCAATTTCATTAGAAGTTATAGGTCTATTTAAGTTGCTTATCTGTTCTTGATTTAATTTTGGAAAGTGAAATCTGTCCAGAAAATTGTCCATTTCCCTTAGATTTTCAAATTTTGAGGAATATAGGTTTTCAAAATATGACGTGATGATTCTCTGGATTTCCTCTTTGTCTGTTGTTATGTCGCCCTTTTCACTCCTGATTTTATTAATTTGCATGTTCACTCTTTGTTGTTTGGTAAGTTTGGATAAAAGTTTGGCTATCTTGTTGATTTTCTCGAAGAACAACTTTTTGTTATATTGATTCTTTGTATTATTCTAGTTTCCATTTTATTATTTCAGCCCTCAATTTGATTATTTCCTGGTGTCTGCTCCTCCAGGGTGTATTTGATTCTTTGTGTTCTAGAGCGTTCAGTTGTGCTGTTAATTCTCAAGTGTGATTATTCTCCTGTTTCTTCACGTGGGCATTTAGCGCTATGAACTTTCCTCTTAGCACTGCTTTCAAAGTATCCCATAGGTTTGGGTATGTTGTGTCCGCATTCTCATTGAATTCTAGGAAATCTTTAATTTCTTTTTTTATTTTTTCCTGGACCAATGAATTGTGCAATTGGGCTTTACTTAATTTCCATGAGTTTGTAGGTTTTCTGTAGTTCTTGTTGTTGTTGAATTCTAATTTTAAAGCATGGTGGTCTGATAAGACACAGGGGATTCTTTCAAGTTTTTTGTACCTGTTGAGGTTTGCTATATTGCCAAGTATGTGGTCGATTTTAGAGAATGTTCCATGTGGTGCTGAGAAGAAGGTAAATTGTTTTGTATTTGGTTGGAATATTCTATAGATATCTGTTAAGTCCAATTGTGCCATAACTTCTATTAGATCTTTTGTTTCTTTGTTAAGTTTCTGTCTGGCATTTCTGTCCAGTGGTGAGAGTGGGGCGTTGAAATCTCCCACTATAAGTGTGTGTGGTTTTATGTGTGATTTGAGTTTTAGTAATGTTTCTTTTACAAATGTGGATGCCTTTGTATTTGGGGCATAAATATTCAGAATTGAGACTTCATCCTGATGGATTTCTCCTCTGATAAGTAGGAAGTGACTTTCTTCATCTCTTTTGACTGATTTTAGTTTAAAGACCAATTTATTGGATATTAGGATAGCTACTCCTGCTTGTTTCTTGGGTCCATTTGATTGGAAGATCTTTCCCCAACCCTTAATTCTTAGGTACCATCTGTCTTTGAGGTTGAGGTGAGTTTCTTGTATGCAGCAGAAGGAAGGATTCTGTCTTCTTATCCATTCTGCTAATCTGTGTCTTTTTATAGGGGAGTTGAGACCATTAATGTTGATGGATATTGATGACCATTGATTACTGTTCATTCTTGTTTGTATTTGCTTTGGTGATGGTGATGAGATTATGTGTGGGTTTCTGTCCCTTTTTCCTTTTGGCTGTTGGTAAATTGGGATTATCTATTTCTAGTTGTAGTTAACTTCCCTGGGTTGGAGTTTTCCTTCCAATACTTTCTGTAGGGCTGTATTGGTGGATATGTATGGTTTGAATCTGCTTTTGTCATGGAATATCTTGTTTTCTCCATCTATTGAAAGCTTTGCTGGGTATAGTAGTCTGGACTGGCATCCATGGTCTCTTAGTGTAGGTAGAATATCGATCCAGGATCTTCTGGCTTTCAGAGTTTCCAAGGAAAAGTCAGGTGTGATTCTGATAAGTTTGCCTTTATGTGTTACTTGACCTTTTTCCTTTGCTGCTCTTAATATTTTCTCTTTGTTGTGTATGCTTGGTGTTTTGAATTATTATGTGGTGAGGTGACTTTTTTTGGTTCAGTCTATTTGGTGTTCTGTAGGCTTCTTGTATTTTCATTGGTATGTCTTTCTGTAGTTGGGAAAGTTTTCTTCTATGATTTTTGTTGAATATGTTTTGTGGGCCTTTGAGTTGGATTTCTTCTCCTTCTTCTATACCTATTATTCTTAGTTTTGGTCTTTTCACAGTATCCCATAGTTCCTGGATATTTTCTGATAGGGATTTGTTGGACTTAAGACTTTCTTTGGTTGATGAGTTTATTTCCGCTAGTGTGTCTTCAACCCCTGAGATTCTCTCTTCCATCTCTTGTATTCTGTTGGTTATGCTTACATCTGTAGTTCCTGATCGTTTACCCAGCTTTTCTATTTCCAGCATTCCCTCAGATTGTGCTTTCTTCATTGTCTCTATTTCAGTTTTTAGTTCTTGAACTCTTTCCTTAAGAGATTGATATTGATTGACTTGAAGATTGATACCTTGTATCTTTTTGGTTAGTTTTTTTCTTCCATTTCTTTAAGGGATTTTTTCATGTCCTCTTTGAGATCCTCTATCATTTTCCTGAAGATGTTTTTAAGGTCATTCTCTTCTGGTTCATCTGCATCGTGATGTTGAGGTCTTACTGGTGTATGGTTCCTAGTCTCCGGTGGTGTCCTTTTGGGTTTTCTGTTGTTGGATGTACTTTTACCTTGTCCTCTTCTCATCCTTTCTTCTGGTGGCTGTAGCAAGTGTTTCTTCTTCTCCTGGTGGGTGTGGGACCAATGTTCCCTTCTGGTAGATGCAAACAGATCCAATACTCTGATGTCGGTCCTCTTCTCGTGAATGGAGGTGTCACTCTTCCCTAGGTGTTGGCAGTGTTCGGGCGTGCAGGGTCCTGGGCCAGTGGATGGAGGCGGGCTGCCTATGGGTGTTCAGTGTTCGGAACTGCCGCCGAACTGGTCTGGCATGCAGGTAGCTTGCCTCTGGTGATTCTGAGCAGGGACAATATACTGGAACCAGTAACAGTTCCTGGCCTACCTGGACTGGCAGATGGAGACCGGGCTGCTTCTGGGTGTTCGGAGTTCAGAATCTTGCGCCGAACTGGTCCGGCTCGCAGGTTGCTTGCATCAGGTGACTCTGAGCAGCAACGACAAACTGGCTTCTTCCATTTCTTTATTTTCTCATATCCTCTTTGAGGCCCTCTATCATTTTCATGATGATGTTTTAAGGTCATTCTCTTCTGCTTCATCTGCATTGTGATATTCAGGTCTTGCTGGTATATGGTTCCCAGTCTCTGGTGGTGTCATATTGGTTTTCTGTTGTTGAATGTGCTTTTATACTGTCTTCTTTCCATCCTATCTTCTGGTGGATGTAGCAGGAGTCTCTTCCTCTCCTTGTGGGTATGAGACCAATGTTTCCTTCTGGTAGATGCAAACAGTTCAAGTTCTCTGATGTCTGTCCTCTTATTGTGGATGGAGGTGGGACTGTTACCAGACCTTGGCTGTCTCTGGGTGTGCTGGAACCCACTAGCCGAGTTCGGATCCCATGAGCAGACTCCAGGCATCAGGTGTCCCCTAGCAGAGCAGGGGAACCCGAACTGAAAGCAGTCCCTGGCCTAACTGGACTGGTGGATGGAGGTGGGACTGTTACCAGGGCATTGGCAGTCTCTGAGTGTGCTGGATCCCGCCTGCTGAGTTCCTCTTGTATCCATTTATGAGTGAATACATACTGTGTTTTTCTTTCTGCATCTGGGTTAACACACTCAGAATGAATTTTTTCTATTTCCATTAATTTACCTGCAAATTTCACGAGGTGATTGTTTTTTACAGCTGACTATTACTCCGTGGTGAAAATGTAACACTTTTTCTTTATTCATTCTTTGGTTGAGGGGCATTTAGGCTATTTCCAGGTTCTGGTAATTAAGAATAATGCTGCTATGAACATAGTTGTGCAAGTGTCCTTGTGGTACGATTGAGCACCCTTTGGGTATAAGCCTAAGAGTGGTAATGGTGGGTCTTGAGGTAGATTGATTCCCAATTTTCAGATAAACCATCATACTGATTTTGAAAATGGTTGTGTAAGCTTGCATTCCCACCAGCAATGGAGGAGTGTTCCCCTTACTCTACATCCTATCCAACATAGGCTGCCATTGGTGTTTTTTATCTTAGCCATTCTGACAGGTATAAGATGGCATCTCAGAGTTGTTTTGATTTGTATTTCCCTGGTGACTAAGGATGTCAAGCAATTCTTTAAATGTCTTTTGGCCATTTGAGATTCTTCTGTTGAGAATTCTCTGTTTATATCTGTACATACTATATAACTGGATTATTTTATATTTGACATCTAGTTTCTTGAATTTTTATATATTTTGGAGATCAGCCCTCTGTCAGATATGGGGTTGGTAAAGATCTTTCCCATTCTGTAAGTTGTCATTTTGTTTATTGTGTCCTTTGCCTTACAGAAGCTTTTCAGTTTTAGGAGGTCACATTTATTACTTGTTGCTCTCAGTGTCTGTGCTGCTGGTGTTATGTTTAGGAAATGTGTTCAAGGCTACCTCCCACTTTCTCTTCTACCAGGTTCAGTGCACTTGGATTTATGTTGAGGTCTTTGATCCACTTGGACTTGAATTTTGTGCATGGTGATAGATATTAATCTATTTTCTATCTTCTACACATTGATATCCAGTTTTGCCAGCACCATTTGTTGAAGATGTTTTCTTTTTTTATTGTACACTTTTGGCTTCTTTGTCAAAAATCAGGTATTCATAGGTATGTGGATTGACATCAGGGTCTTTAATCGATTCTAATGGTCCATGTGTCTGCTTTCATGTCAATGCCAAGCTGTGTTTATTACTATGGCTCTGTAGTAGAGCTTGAAGTGAGCATGGTGATGTCTCCAAAAATTCCTTTATTGTACAAGATTGTTTTAGCTATCCTGGGCCTTTTGTTTTTCCATATGAAATTAAGTATTGTTCTTACAAGGTCTGTGAAGAATTGTGTTGGGATTTTGATGGGGTTTGCATTAAATCTGTCGATTGCTTTTTGCAAGATTGCCATTTTTTATTGTGTTGATCCTACCTATTCAAGAGCATGGGAGATTTTTTCCATTTTCTGATATATTCTTCAATTTCTTTCTTCAAACCTTAAGTTCTTGTCATACAGGTCTTTCATTTGTTTGGTTAGAGTTACCCCAAGATATTTTAATATTATTTATGGCTATTGTAAACTGTTGTGTTCCTCTGATTTCTTTCTCAGCCCCTTTACCATTTGTATATAGGAGGGTTCCTACTTTTTTGAGTTAATTTTGTATCCTGCCACATTACTGAAGGTATTTATCAGTTGTACAAGTTCCCTGGTAGAATTCTTGTGGTGACTTATGTATACTATCATAACATCTGCAAATAGTGAAAGTTTGACTTCTTTCCTGTGTATTGCCTTGATCCCCCTTTGTTTTCTTATTGCTCTTGCTATAACTTTGAATACTATATTAAGTAGGTATGAAGAGAGTAGATAGCCTTGTCTTGTTACTGATTTTATTGGAATCACTTTGAGCTTCCCTCCATTTATTTTGTTGTTGGCTGTCAGTTTGCTGTGAATTCCCTTTATTACTTTTGGGTATGTTCTGTGCATCCCTAATCTTTCTAAGACCTTTATCATGAATGGTGTTGATTTGTGTCGAAGTCTTTTTCAGCATCTTTGACATGATCATGTGATTTTTTTCTTTCAGTTTGTTTATATGGTGGATTACATTGACAAATTTTCATAAGTTTAAGCATCCCTTTTTTAACTAATGCATAAGTGTTGATTCTCCTAGCATGTCTCAAGTGAGTATGTTAAGACCAGAATGTAACTCAAAAGATAAATGAGAAGAGATAGAGAAGTGAGTTCCAGGGCATAGCTCCCCAGAGTGAGACAAGGAACCTTGGTACAGAGCCTGATGAAAACCACAGACTTGAGAAAGGGGTATCAGCAGCCTGCAAGCCTGGGAACAAAGGAAGCAGTGTTCAAATTGTGGAAAGTCTTGCAGGGGGTGATGCTCTTATTGGAGGGTCTGTACTGTTCCATGGCAGAGACAGAGGGTTAGAACTGATGACTATTTCTAGAAATTCAGTTACAGATAATGCTTTTCTATATGACAGGGAGGCTGCACCAATAAAATCTCAACAATATTTCTGCCTCAGCAAGGTCTGCAAAATGACAGCACTGGTTAACATGCTAATGTGGATGGGAGAGATCTGGTAAATGAAGAGTTATAGGCAATTAATAGTTGGTAGAAGAGGAATGAAATCAGTCTTCCTGAGAAGAGTTTCCTATTAGGTTACCCAGTCCCAAGTGGTCAACATGAAACATATATATATATATATATATATATATATATATATATATATATTACTAAATTAACTCATCAGGTTGTATTTGTATATATGTATGTATACATATGAACTACACATGTATTTAGCTATAATATTTAGGAACAGGCCATGAATTTAAGATAGAGTTTGTTGGCAGAATATGGGAGTTGTTAGAGTGGGTAGATTTATAGCTTAAAATGATATAAATATATTACTTGTCCTTTAATTCTAAAATTAAATTAAATTAAAAATCAAGGAAATGATGACCTCCTCCCACAGATTCCTCTCATCTGTAATCATGATGCTCTGGTTCGGAACCCTTCACATACCCAACTGTAGTCTCTGCTGCTTGAATGAGGTCAGGTAATCACCCATTTCTTCTCCATCCAGCTTCTTAGTGGGGTCCATCACACGTGGATTCCTATACACAAAGATGCTCTTTTTCTCAGATGTCAGGGAAATTAGGGCTGAGTACATGACATCCCCACATAAAATCCAGCTCATCTGAATTTGAACTCAGTCCCATGCTGCTTCCCTGGGACAGAACTCTATGAAGTCCCCCATCCTTCTGGGCATCATTGCTGCCTGAACAAGTTCATCTCAACCCCTCCTTTGCTTTAACTTGAATGTGTTCCCCAATGTTTATTCATTAGAAAGTTAATTTCCAATGTCACAGTGCTGATAGGATAAGACACGATGAAGTCATGAGTGCTCTGCCTTCATGAAGGTGTAAATGTCATCACCAGAGGAGTAGATTCCTGTGACCTGACAGGACTTGTCACTAAAGCCAGCTTGGTCTTTCACTCTCACCCTTCCCAGCTTCACAATCAGATGGAACAGGAAGAAGGGCTTCTCTAGATGCAGGGCCCATGCCTTTGTCCCTCCTTATAATTAGAATTGCAAGAAATAATCTCAATTCTTTTAGTGTCCAGTGTTAAGCGTTGAGTCAGAGCTGTGCAAAATTACTTAATAAGTGCTCACTTTGAATATTAATCATCTAGACAGGACCGCCTAAATCTCTCTTCTTTCTGTTCTGTACTCTCCCCCTCTGCAGACTCTACCTATGTCCCAGGATGGAGCAGGCTTTACTTTGAACCACTGCTGTATCCTCTCTCAGCTATCCCTGATCCTGATTTGGTCTCTTCTGCATAGTAGATGCAGTAGATCCATTTTCTGCATAGTAGATGACCATAAAAAGTGGGTAGAAATACCAAATGATGGGCCATGAATGCCTTGTTCATTGATGTTCCCTCAGATGCCAAAATAGTGTATGATGCACAGTGGGTCCTGTACAAATGTTCAGTCAATGGATGGATGACCATCCTATGTCTATAGAACCCTTAGTTTCACATGTGGGCATGACAGCTAGGAAGTGGAGGCAGAAGGAATTCATTGTCATGAACTGGTATTGAATAACTTAAGATAACACAGGGCTTCAGCACAGCCTCTAGAGTTGGAAAATAACTCTCCTGTCCTGAGGCTTTGTGTGTGTGTGTGTGTGTGTGTGTGTGTGTGTGTGTGTGTGTGTGTGTGTGTGTGTGTGTTTCTGTGTGTGGCATGCACATAATCCTGTGTATATGGATGTGTCTGAACACTACAGTTGGGACAGTGATACCCATAGTGATTTATGTTCTCTAAGAGAATTTTATGTGTGTATCTTTCTTAACTGTGGTTTCTGCTTTCATTGTTCCCATGGTTTGGGTTTCTTGGTGGCTACCATTGTCACACTTTGTGTGCCCAGAGTACTTCTAATTCATCTTTTCTATTTTTTTCAGATGGAAGAACTTATGTAGGTATGATATATGACTTTATTTTTTTCTAAATGAAAAATCCCACATTACACAGAGCCTTTCCTCATTTTGGTTGCTGTTGTTTCTGGCTCTGTGTGTCTTTCCCATCACCCCAGGAATCTTTTCCCACCCCTCATCTGTGGACCAGACATATAGGGCCTAAATTTCTCAGTAGGAATTCTGTGTCCACAACTTACCATATGCTGGAGATGAGCAGCTGTGGATTCTCTGCCTCCAGGGCCCTGAGCTCCATCATCACCTGGTCACTGAGAGGGGCCTGGTCTAGCCTGCAACACAAGATGGGGCTGCTTATTCTGGGATCCACCACAGGACCATGAGGCCTCGGGGTCCAGGATTCTGGACTCTGTTGTCTGTAGATGGAGCCAGTAAGAAGCCTTATTAAGGCTTATTCTTATCCTGGCCAAAACCAGGATAAAGGATGGAGAGCAGCAGGCCGACCAGAGGGAGACGTGTCAGTGGCATAGTCTCATTGTCAGTGTGCAGGGAGATCTGTAGTTAGGATAAGGAACTTTGGAAGTTTTCAGACCTGTAATGAGGGCTGGCCCTTTATACCCCTCCCCACAGGTCAGTCCCAAGGAAGGAAAATCGATCACAGATGAGGGTATTCTTGTTGGCACAGGGCAGCACAGTAGCCATCAGCATTTCCAGTGGCTGGAGTTCATGGCCATAATCCTAAAGGGATTCTGGACAGAGGGCCACATCAAGCTCCTGTAGGGAATCTCTTGGACCTCCAAGGCCCCAGCCCTTGTCTGTTCCGGAGCTTTTCCCGCTCTGCCTATTCCTGGGCTGCTGTCTTCAGATTGGCCCAACAAAGTCCTATTTATCTATCAGACCTTGGAGAAGCCCCCTGGGCTATTCAATAAAGCAGGCCCTCTCACAGCATTGCATTCTCACCATACTGTCGACTCCTCAGCCTTCAGTAGAGATTGTCAATACTGAATCAGGCTCACAGGTGTCCTATGTCTGTCTTTTCATACACAACTTCAGGAGGACAGAACCATGTGTGTTGTGATTATATCCCTAGCGCCTGGACCAGGGCTTGGCACACAGGGGCCTTATGTGAATGCATGCATGGATTCATGAATAAAAATTATTGGAGCATTGAGTCTATTAGAATAATAGCCTTAATAATACACAGTGCCCAACCACCTACCTGGTATTATCTTTGTTTTTACATATGTTGTTTTATGTCAATAATCTACCAGGTAACTGTGACATTCCATTTGACAAATGAGGAAACCAAGTTTTAAAGAATACAGGGGCTTTCCCAAGTCCAGGGTGTAAATGGCACAGCTGGTCAGTAGCCAGACTGACTATGCACTATCTGCCCCCCCTTTCTATGTCTTGTCATCTAGTAACACACCTGTGTCCCTTCCCTTGCTTCGTCCCCAGAGGGGATTCCTGGGCCTTACTTACAGCAGGATTCTGAGTTTGCAGGCAGGATTCCTGAACCCCTCACACAGCAGCCTCACTCCATGGTCCCCCAGGTCATTCAGCTGCAGGTCGAGCTCAGTCAGGCTGGAGCTGGCCTTGAGCACTGAGGTCAGGTCCTCACAGTGTCTGGATGTGAGGCCACAGTTGAGAAGCCTGCATGGAAGATGCTCACCATCAGCTTCTCCAGAGCTCACTGCTCTTGGGAACTGAGCTCAGGTCTCCCTTTGTGAGCCCTGGTATGCTGCATTAGCAGTGCTCAGCTCTCTGGAGTGCCTTTTCTAGTCTGGGTGGATAATTCCATGCTTCCCACAGATGAGCAGTAGGAGCAGTGGAATACAGCTTGGGGACCACTGTTCTGTGGCCACTAGCCATGGCAGAGCTCCATGAGGCTCAGGACAGATCACTGGTCTCTTTCAAGAGCCATCCCAAGTGACTTTCACTAGTCATAGAATAGGGAATGATTTCACTCATCATGTGTAAGATTAGTAAAGACGGAGTCCATAGAAACAGAGTAGAAGGTATTTACAAGGGTAGAGAGCAGGGGGAAACGGGGAGATGCCATTCTCTGGAACTGGAGCTTTCTCCCCTCCTGCTTCATTTAGCCTCTTCCTCTGTGTTCTTCAGTTCTCCTGTAGCCACTTCCTCAAGAAGTCTGCTGTACTAGAGACCTCATGGGACTGTGGTTACCAATAGCTAGTGGGGCTCCTTGACGAATGTCAGCTCTCATGAGCCCCAATAGCAGAATCCATTTGTTTATCAAGTCTGTCATGATTATGGTCAAAAGGGTTTGGTGAATATGTGATGAACAATAAGCCTTACCCCCGACCTGACTTTTTGCCTTTCTTCTCTTGCCATCCATGTCTGCTTCCAAGGACAACCCAGGCCAGACTCACCACAATGTCTTTATGTGGCATCCAGGGCATCTCAGGGTCCTACAAAGACTCTGCAGTGCAGAGTTGCTCAGTGGGTTTCCACTTAGGTCCAGCTCCTTCAGGCTTCCTGTGAATTCAATCATGGAGAAGAGAACCTGCCAACTGGCATTAGTCATCGGGGTCCATCTGGACCTGAGGAGAGAGAGAGGGAGAGATGGTATGAGGGATGTGACTCACGTGTGAATGGTCTGAGTTGCACAGCCCCACACAGTAGACTAGGATTCTTATTCTTGTCTGCCTGAGCATCAGGCTTCCATATGCCATCCCCAGGATTCACCAGCTTTTTAAATTTTTTTATTTTATTTTATTTTATTAGTTCAAATTAGGAACAAGCTTGCTTCAGATGTTAATCTCTTTTCCCTCTCCCTCCCCTCCCCCCAACATCCCACCTGCCTCTAGCCATCCCCCTTCCACTCCCCATGCAGGGTAAGGCCCTCAAAAGGGGCTCTGCAAAGTCTACCACATCATCCAGGGCAAGGCCTAGGCCCTACCTCATGTGTCCAGGTCAAGAGAGCATCCCTTCACAAGGGATGGGCTCTCAAAATCCCTTCTTTTTTTAAGACCTTACATATTTAATACAGGATTCACCTGCTTTTGCATGTGCTTTTTGCTCCAACATCTGGATCCTCTCCTTTGGGTAGTTCCTAATCTACATACATCTAGCATGCTATGTGTTCATTTTGTGAGTCTGTTTCTGACTCAGTCTAGGTGTCCCACATCTTTTCTTTTTAATCTACAGTACCCAACAATAGTCTGATATAATAAAAGAACCCTGATAATTTAGACAGCCTCTTCATTTTTATATGAATATATCTGATTCCCTTTGGAACAGAATTCTGCATCTAATAAAGGGAAACTGAAAAGGAGTGATGGGAAGAGAGCTCAGGAGAGTTGGTTGAGAGTGACTCTGTGGTGGGTGTTGAGCATTGCCATAAATACTACTAATGTGTTGGTTCATGATAGATAGACAGAAAAATAGGTAGATAGATAGATAGAGGGAGAGACAGATGTACATACTGATAGATCATGATAGGCAGAGATAAATTGACAGAGTAAGACAGACACATACACAGAAAGGAAGGGAGAGAGAGAGACAGAGGGAGAAAGGGCGAGAAAGAAACCGAGAGAGAGAGAGAGAGAGAGAGAGAGAGAGAGAGAGAGAGAGAGAGAGAGAGAATATATCACCCTGTGTGGTAAAGCATTCCTTTAATGGCAGAAACCAAGCATATAAAAGCAGGAGAACAGTGAATTTTAAATCGGCCTAAGCTGAAAAGTACAAGGTAAGGTGTTGGGAGTAGCTTTGAGTCTGGTATGTGCAGTGTTTGAACCCTATCACTGTAAAAACAAAACAAAACAGTGTAACAAACTCAAAATACAACCACAATTTTCAAAACTGAGATTAGAGATGACCAACTTTGACTGAAACAGAAAGTATACGACATTTTCATTTAATGTTACAAAACTAAAGAATGCCAAGAAAAACAAATACTAAACTTTGAAGGATGGTAGGTTTTTTTTTTTTTTTTCCCAGAGACAGGGTTTCTCTGTATTGTTTTGGAGGCTGTCCTGGAACTCGCTCTGTAGACCAACTGGCCTTGAACTCACAGATATACACCTGCCTCTGCCTCCCTCTGGAGTGCTGGGAGTAACGGCGTGCGCCACCACACCCAGCGAAAGATAGTGTGTTTAAAACACTTTATTTAATTTTTACTTCATGTGTATGTGGTAGTTTGAATGTAATTGGCACACATAATCTCAGAGGGAGTGGTACTATTAGGAGGCATGGCTTTGTTGGAGTGGTTTCAGCATTGTTAAATGAAGTGTGTCACTTTTGCTCGGGATGTCTGTCGACTTCTGGTGGCCTACTCATTAAGATGTAACCAGCACCATATCTGCCTGCACAATGCTGTGCTCTCCACCATGATGGTAATGTACTGAACCTCTGAATGTATTAAAGCAAGCCATATCAACTAAATGTTTTCCTTAAAGTGTTTCTGTGGTCCAGGTGTCTCTTCACAGCAATAAAAGTGCTAACTAAAACAGTGTATTTTGTATGCCTGCTTGTCTGTTTGTGCACTCTATGCATGAAGAAACCTGAAGACACTTGAAGCAGGGCATCAGATAAAGGTGTTGTGATCCAGCTGAATCAGATTCTAGGAAAGGATGCACATACTCTGAAAGAGGATCAGGATTTCTACTTTCTCTCAGTCCTCAAGGAATGATGGATTTGATGCATGGCTAGTTTTAACACTGACTGAAAGTGGAACTTAAGAATGTACTATTCAAAGAACATGAGGAACCATTATGAACCGCCCATGTTGCTCACTATGGTAGTTTGAAAGAAAATGGCCCCCAAAGGGAATGGCAATATTATTAGCTGTAGTCTTGTTGAGTAGATATGGTCTTGTTGAGTAGAAGTGTGTCACTGTGGAGGCAGGCTTTGAGGTCTCATAGGTGCTCAAGCCATGCCCAGTGAGACAGTCAACTTCTAGTTGCCTGCATATCAACATGTAGCAGCTACCTCTCCAGTACCATGTCTTCCTACACACTGCCATGTCCTACCATTATGATAATGGACTGAGCCTCTTTACTGTAAATGAGGCTCAATTAAATGTTTGCTTTGAAAGAGTTGCTATGGTCATGGTGTCTCTTTACAGCAATAGAAATCCCAACTAAGACACTCACCTGACATTTTCAATTTTTGACTTTGGGGAGCTTCCACGCCTGTTTGCTTACTGTCAAATGGCCTCCTTGCTGAGCTCCCTGCCTTCACTTTCTCACTAGCAGTCAAAGCCTCATGCTCTCCTATGGGTTTGCCCTGAAGCTCCTAAGATGACTGTCCATTGCAAGCATGCTGTTGTTCCTTGTTTCTCTTTCCCTAACCTGTCTCTGTCTCTATTCATACTCAAAGTTCTTCTGAAGTTCCGGATCAGACCACTCTTCTTACAAGACCTTTCAAAGCTCACTTTTTATAACCATAGACACTTAGAAAAAATTTATACTGGCCAAGAAAGGAAAATGATTCAATTTAATAAGGTACTCTCCTGAGGCAATATCAGAAGGCTATTCAGAATGATATTGTACTAGATCTTTAGTTAACCTGAGGAGACAGCCTTGAATCATTAAGAAAATGAATGTGAATAGAAGATGATAGAGATTGTGCGGCTCAGTGCTCCCATTTAAAGTACATAGAGAAAAGATTAAAGGTCATATTGCATTTTTTCTTTCATGCTGTGGGCATAAACTAGGGTCTTGGGATTATTAGGTGTGGTGTTTTGAATGAGATGTCACCTAGTCATGGGCATTTGAATGCTTGGTCCTCAATTGGTGGCACTTAGGGGGAAGGCTTAGAAGGTTTGCTTTTGGGGGAGGAAATAAGTCGCTGAGGACAGGATTTAAGATTTCAAGGCCTGGAGCCATTTCCAGTGCACTCTTTCTGCTTCCTGCCTGTGGTTCTAGAATGAACTCTCAGCTGCTGCTCCAGTCACATCCTTTCCCTCTGCCATGATGGACCCTGATCTCTCTGGACCAGAAGCCAAATTAAACTCTTCTATAACTTGTGTTGTCCATGGTGTTCTATCACAGCAAAAGAAAATTAGTCATGCTAATAATAATAATCTTTCCTTACTCCCTGATATTTTGAGACAGTGTCACACTATGTTGTCCAGGCTGGCCTGGGACTTCCTTCCTTGTCTCAGATTTTGGAGTTTGGGAAGACAGGTATGAATGATCACCTACCCCAATTCTTATTGTTGTCCTCTCTGAGGAATGGTATTCTGGCTGACATAAATTTTTGTTTTGATGATTGGTATAGCCTCACTTTTCTATATTCAGTATGTTTTTATTGTTAGTCCATCCTAATGATATAAAATGAGAGTCATTGAGACAACTTCCTCTATGTGTGTGACACAGTTTGATCCCTTTTGTTCTCTTTGACGCCTTTCCCCTCCTCTCCTCATCCTCTTCCTGTTCTATAACCTTCACTCTGCTACTTTTAAGTTATTTATTTTCCACATGGGCTCTTACTGTGTTCAGATCAGTGTCAATGTAAAAAACTCCAGGTAACTGGTGTATTCCTGCTTATTTAAAGAGTCATGGCCTATGTAATTAGAGTGGCTGTTTTTTCTCCCAGTTTTGAAATTCTCAGGGCAGGAACTGTGTTTCTCCTCTTGTGATTGATTGGCAGAGCCTGATACAAAATCAGTCCTTAATGAGTCATCCAGAGTGGAGAGAGACACATATTGATACCGAATAACCACTTCTGCACAGTGCTGGGGGCCCCTGGAAGGGGAAGTCTACATTGCTGCTGAGATTGGAGAGAAGTTAGTAAGACTTCAAGCTCAGTGCCAGAGACATGCTGCCTTCATTGACACATACAAGGAAGTGATCTGGCCAGGGAAAATATAGGGATGCTCATACATATGCCACCTGAGCTGATGGTGGGAAGACCTCAGGGCCGAGGTCATTGTCATGCAGATAGGGGAAAGTGCCTGCAGGAGCTGAATGAGCAGAGAGAGATCACAGAAAGAAATCACATTAAGAGAGAGGATCAGTGAATGTGGGCTATTTGAATCTTGTGAAGGATGAAGAAGATTTGAATCAGAAGAGCAGGTGGTGTCCTCACCCAGGCCTAGGAAGATATAAAAGCTCATGGTCCCTTGCATAGTCAGGTACACACAGGCAAGTAGAGAAAGATGGTCAGATCCAGCAGTTAGATGTCACTGATGACCTGTACCCTGCTGCCCTGGATCCAGCTAAGAGTGCTGCTGGTGCTGAGAACATGGGATCCACAGATACTCACAGAACTATCCTGTGCGCCTTCGAGATTTTTCTCTGCTGTCCACCTGCATTCATCTGAAGCCTCTTCATATGGTGGCAGAACTTAATGCAGAAAGTGACCACCATGAGGTCCACATCTGTCTGGACCACCATGTACTTCACTCCTGTCTGGAACACTGGGTGCCCCGAATCCACTGGGGTATGCACCCTTGTTTCTTGAAAATTGTTCATCACTTCTGCCACGAAATCTTTATCCTGCATCTCATACAGACAATGGAGTAAACCCAGAGAATATGATTGATGGTGTTGGGTTTCCTCCAGGATATACCCTCGCAGGTACAACCTTGTCTCCCAAGACAACCTACAGGCAAAGATCTTCTGCAATTTTCTCATTCCCTTTTCACTTAAAAGACCAAATAGAAAGCGCATAGTGGGTGCTTCAAACAGGTCATGACTTCCATAGCGTTTCTTCAGTGTTTGCACAATACTGTAGAATTCTGTATGACCACTTATCTTATTAAAACACAAGATGCAGGACATTGCTGCAAAGAACTCCTGGAGACACAAGTGGGTAAAGCTGTAGCATAGAGAACTGGGCTGCTTCTGAAGGATACCCATCTTTAAGAAAGTGGTAATGACATCATTATCTAACCCTTGGATCTGAAGTTCTATCTCACTAAACAGGGTCCTTCTTCTCCAGATCCCCTCTGCAGCCAGTGAGCAGAGCCTTTTGAGATGTGTCTCAAGGGCAAGACCTGGAAAAGTGAGGGAAAGGTATTTCAGAAATAGGGTTGTGGTGGTCTGTGAGGTCAGTGAGAGGTCTCTTCCCTGTTTCATCATCTGTTTCAGGCAAGTGCAGACCAACCAGGACAACCAGGGTACCACACACAGTGTTGACAGCATTGGGTTTGCTTTAACCAATCTAAAAACTGTAGAGGCTTGTTTTTTCTCTGCAAAATATTTGTAGATATATTTCTTCCGTCCAGACTTGGAGAAACCCAGGACTTCTACCAAACAAGGCTGCCTGAAAGAAGGAACGAGCTTCTTCAGATCTGTGGTCCGAGCTGTGAGCAACAAGGAAGCCCCAGGCAGGACAGATTTCCCCAGCAAACTGCCCAGCAGTGTGTGCACTTGCTGTTGTTGGCTCCAATGTAGACATAATTCGGGATTCTTCTCTTTCAAACGCCATACTGGCTCATCTATGCTATCCAGGATAAAGAGCAGCTTCTCAGGATGAGATAGGATCTGCCTGATGGGAGCTGAGGACACAGCCTGGTCTTTGGCTATGAGTTCAGCCAGACTCAGCTGCTTGTACTGGGCCAGCTCTCTGCAGTTGAAGTAGAAGACATGCTGGAAGCGATCCCTGTAGAGCTGGCCTTCCCCCCATGCTCTCCTCACCTGCCTGGCCAGTGTTGACTTCCCAATTCCAGCAGCTCCCTCTAATATAACTAATTGAGGCTCTTCCTGAGTATCTTGGTTTGGGTTAAATAAGTCTTGAATCTCAATCAGATATCTTCTCTCTTCTCCTTTAGTTTCATGCAAGCTTTTTCTGTTCAAGGTCTTCCAGCCTCCTGGGCAAGGTTTTGGTAAAAGTAATAGTTGTGTGAAATTCTGCAGGGAATCCTCCATTTTCCAGGACTCAGTGTTATACAGATTCTCTCTTCCTTCATTGTGACATATTTCTGAAAAAAATCATAAATTAGGGAAGAAAGATGGAGTTTAAGTGAACTCATTAGTGCTTGTTGTTTTTCTTTCATTCTTTACTTCCTTCCTCTCTTCTTTCTACCCTTCAACAGCTGGATGAATTTAGGCATCTGTCTAAGCTGTCCAACATACTGGCTGAGGGGGTCTCAATGCAATGAATGTGAGCTTAGAGTAGAAGAATCTACTTCAAGTCTTCACTTGTCTAATTCACACTTCAGATATTTATAGATGTCTTACTCTGTGCCAGAGCAGCTCTTTGGATTGAGAATAAAGGGTGAGTTCACAAATGCAATTCTGTCCTCATGAAGTCTACAGGATGATCAGCTAGAATCGCTGAGCTTTTCCATCTGTAATTTGAGGGCTGTAGTCATGGAGGTCTTGGAGTACTAGGGGAGATTACAGTGGAGTCACTGTCTGCTCCTGACAGATTCCATTGGTCTCCACCATTGCAGTCCCGATAACACCATTCTGTAAGTCCTGAGATTCTGGGCCTGAAGGGATGGTTTTGGGATGCCTTAGAGGTCATGTTTCAAGACATAGAGTTAGTCCCCTGTCCTCAAGCCTGGCAACCCCAGGCATATTTTTTACTGTCTTCCAGATGTCATCAGTAACAACAATACTTGTTAGTGGCTACTGTCTGGATGTCTTTAGTGTCCACTGAAACTCATGTTGAAAGTCATTTGCTAGTGTAGCAGTTTGGGGAAAATGGTCTAGCGTGGGTGTTTGATGTCATGAGGAAAGGCCTCTTATTAATTGATCAATACTTTTCTTTTAGCAATGGGCTAGCTGTTGTTGGAAAGGGTTCCCTTTTTCTCCTGAAGGAACCTGCTTGCCTGAATACTTTTTTCTTAATTAGAGCAGTTATAGTCTTTAATCTTGGACTTCCATACTCCAGAACTATAATTAAACATATAAGCTTTAAAAACACACAAAAAATCTAACCAACTAACCAACCACAGAAAAACATACTAAGAATGGTCCTATAGTTCTGTAATTCATTACTCAGAAGAGAGGAACAGAAGAACAAGAAGCTCAGGGTCAGCTTTTCCATATTCTGAGTTTGGAAACACCCTAGGCTACAATCAGTCAGTCAAACAAACAAGACTAACAAAAGTTTTCCAGTCTCTATTTCCTGTCCTGGCAATGGAAAGCAAACTAACACATTTGCTCTTGATATAACCTACTCCACCATACACCACAGCACACTTTGCTGGCTTCCTACCTGACTTACTCCCTCTTCCTTCAATCAGTGCCTCTGAGGAGTCTTCTCTCCAGTTTTGTATCTGAATACAAACCTCATCTCATCGTCTTCTTTGGAAGTAGCTCAGAATAAAACAGATGCCCCACGGACGAGAATGGAAGTTCATCCCTCAGCACCTGCCAGTTGCCAAAAGTACAACATAGCTGCCTGTACTCCCTTGGCCAAGGTGCTGGAGAAAATTTGGTGAGAGCACAGAGTATGGCATCTGTTCATAAAATTAGCCCTTAAGAGACTGGCTTCAGGGGCCAAATTGTCTCTGAAATCAGGATCTATAGATCTGCTCTCATTGTCTTCTGTAGGACAACATCTAACATCTCCCGAGTGCCGTAGGCTGCCCACTCATATCTGTGACCAAGGTCTGCCTGGCTCAGGCCATTTCTTCCCAAGGTGTCAAGAGAGGGCTCAGCTCTTCCTAAGGTGTGCTGTCCAAGGTCTTCCAGCTGGGATGTAACTATTACCATGCACACATCTAAATCCTCTTCAGATTTGTCACACTGTAGAGCACCTGGGGCAGCAAGTTAATGAGTTTGACAAAAAAGCACGTGGACTAGATTTGGATGCCAAGAACGCCTGTACATGCTGCATTTGCATTGTGGCCCCTGCTATTCCATGCTCAGAAAGTTGAGTCAGGGGATCCACAGAGCAGGGTGGTTAGCTACTTGCTTTATGGACAAGCTCTGGGAATGGATGAGACTCTGAGCCTCAATGAATGTCTGAGAGCAGCTAAGGAAGATTCCAGATATCAATTTAGAGTGCACACAAGCACACACAGTATAGCCCCTATATATGTATGTTCCAACATGCAAAGATGCACACATATATGTATGCATATCAAACATGTACACATAGAAAGATGAAAAGGCCAATAAAATTCCACAGAAAATGGACAGAAATGGAACATATTCTACTTACTGAGGTAATCATGCCCAGAGAGACAGATGCTATATTTTGCTGTCATAAGTGGATCATATGCCATATGATCATATATTATGTATATAATCCATTGATTTTGACTAGTATGTTTAATTTGTTATTTTTAAAAAAGATTTTTTAGGTTAAATTTGAGAATTTTCTCTCCATACCATATTTACATCATTTCCACCATTCTTAGTCTCCCTTCCAACTCCTCCTGTGTCCCCTCTTCCATTTCAAACATTTTCTTCTTTAATGATCATTATATCCATACATAATATATACAAACATACATATATACATGCACACACACACACACACACACACACACACACACACACACACACTGTGCCGAGTCTATTTAGTGTTGCTGTTACATATTTAATGTTGACCACTTGGGGCTAGATAACCTACGAGGGACTCATCTCTGGAGAAGACTGAGTCTCCCTCTCTCTGCAACCATTAATTGCCTACAGCTTTTCATCTAGAGATGGGACCATGTGAGACTTATTTGGAGTGTCTGTAGAGGTTAGGAAACTATAATGAATCCAAGTGAGGGGGAGTCTAAAAGGCCTTAAGGGGTGCAGATAGAGTGGAAGCATTGTAAAATTGTTTAAGTTAGGTTTAAGTGGTGCAAGGTTGAAGTGAGGATAGATATTGTGTGACAGGGGAGAAGATTGGGTGGCCTTGGGCAAATCACAACTAACAATGTGTGATAGATCCTATGGAAACACACCACTTTGTAAGCTAACTAAAATATAAATTAGATAAATGTAGGCTACTGAGTAATGGATGCACTGTGCTTTCCTCCAGTGACATGAGTTATTAAAGAGAAATTCCAGTGCCAAACATGGAGTACCTCCTAAGAGTTACTCATCAGGGAGAATGCAGAGACTCAAAAACAGCAAAGCCCATTGCAGTCGCACTGTCTACCAGAACTACAGTAAAGACCCTCTTGCTGAAGACACCACATATTTTTCTTCCAGGACTTAGAGACTCCAAGATGGAACAGGTATGAAACTTCTTCCATACTGGGTAACTTTCACAGACTAGCAGGTGCTATGTGGACACTGGGGAAGAAAACCATCAATGATATTACCTGATGGTGACCCTAAATTCGGCAATATTGACCTGCCAAATGAGACGAGCTCACAGTTACAATAATGACATATAAGTCATAGGGTAACCATCTGCCTTCTTATTAGATTTGAGTTATTCCTGATTATATTTGAATTTCACAGGAGTGTATTAACACCTGTAAACTTGGTCTAAAACCCAAACTCAGGAGGTTATAAGTCCTAGGGAAAGACCTATTGCTATTTGGCTACATGGGTATATTGTTAAACTGCCTTCTGAATGTTTATGCTTATACCCATAGATTAATGTTTCTCTAAACTGTAGGCATTTGGTTTTATTCAGGTCTGTGGAAGAAATAATGTCACTCAAGGGTGAATTTTGTCTTAGAAGTTGCAGGAGGGTGGGTCAGCATATGGTGTATTGACTACCATTCAAGACCTTTTTTTTTTTTTAAAAAAAAAAGTTGTTATGCAATTTACACTTTAGCAAGTCAATTTTGTCATACCAAAACCTCTTGTCTGAAGCTCCCCTAAGGAAACAGTCCAAAGCAATTCTCAGTCATATCATATCTTGGGTTTCCTAGCGCTCTAACCAAGTTTTGCAGAGACTTTGAACTCTTTAGGAAGACATCAGGCAAGATTCAAACACTTCAAACTGAAGGTAGATATTTCAGAAGATAACAGCCACAAAAGGCAGTTCAATGCCCATGTGCTAACATTCTGTAATTGAAGCCAGCTTCAATGCTATGTTGGATTTCCCTCTACATTCAATCTTGGTCAGAGAAGCTTCTCTCTGCAGTGGGCCACAATTAATGTAGAGACTCATAGTCAAAATCCTTATTAAGTGTCTGTTGTGTGCTTGGCTCTAGGTGGGATATCTATGTGGGTTCATGAAGTCTCTGGGAACATTGCAAAACATGTGACAGTAAGAATGAATGAGCCGTAGGACAGGAAAGAGTGCTGTAATATGTGTTTTTCTTGATGTTACATGACAGTTGTGCTCATACACTCACTACAGATATAGCTGCTTGTGCATGACTTGCACAACCCAACAAAGTCAGCCATTATTCTATCAGGCAGCACTAATTGGATTCAGAGGTTTTAAGAACAACAGGAAAAACCAAACAAATCAACAATGACAACATCAAAACAAAAACAGAAAGGACATGAAAATGGGAGCTAGTAGTTGGGAGGGTGTCTGGGGAAATGAGTAGAATGGATTTTGGAGTGAATATTATCAACATTACAAACATTACAAACAAATAAATAAAAGTATTCTAGACCTGTACTCCCAGCCACAGCATCCCTCCACTCTGCTCACTCCACAGCTGCTTGCCAGGGATGCTGATTTTCTGGCCCTCTCTCTCCACTGGCACTGGGGACCACAATGAACATATTAACTTATCCTGGTGTGGGAGAGAGAGGGGGGGAGAGAGAGACAGAGACAGAGACATGCAGAGAGAGGGAGAGGGAGAGAGAGAGAGAGAGAGAGAGAGAGAGAGAGAGAGAGAGAGAGAGAGAGTCAGAGTCGACTGTACTCTCTGGAGCACTGCCCTCCCAATACTGCTAGGCCTGCAGTTGCTTCCCAGGGACCATGACCTTTTCCTAGTACCTCTTCCTTCCTTTGGGACTCTCTAGATCACAGACCCTTCTCCACCTGGAACCTTATAGCCCAGTTATGTGGCACACAGCCACAGATATGTTACAGTCGCTGTGGAATATTATTTTAAGATTCCTTATGTTTGTTTTGATTGTTTATGGCCAATAGCAAGGCAGGAAAAGGATAGGTAGGAAAGGCAGGCAGAAAGAATAAACAGGAGGAGAAATCTGGAATTAAAAGATTGAGGAGTAAGAGAAGGCAGAGGACTCAAGGGGCCAGCCACCCAACTACACAGCCAGAAACAGGCTAAGAAAGAAAGAAAATACACAAAAATAGAAAAAGGTAAAAGCCCAGAGGCAAAAGATGGATGGGTTAATTTAAGAAAACCTTGCAAGAAATAAGCCAAGCTAAGACCAAACATTCATAAGAAAGTATAATGTAGCAGTCTTGCAGTGAACTTGAAACAGGGCCATATCACCTTGTATGTGGTCTCAGGCTGATGGAAGGGGAAAGTAGGAAGCTTGAGGAATGCCTTTTCTTTGAGTGGTCCTTTCTGGTGGGTCAGCTGATCCAGTAGGAAGGGCAGAGAAACACTCCTGCTTGTATTTTTCTGTGTAATTGTTCCCCATACACACCCATTTATCATTTATCTTGGGTCTAGTGAAATAATTATATCCTTGCCTTCATGTAGTAACATCAATAGTACTAATGGCATCTGTTCTCTAATAAAAGGACAGCTTGATGGATTAGGAAAAGAAATCTGTCTTTCTGGGTGCCTTTAATTACTCATCTTGGTTTTAAAGAAAGGCAGCACCTTAAGAGAAAGGATGGAAACTATTCCTAGCAAATGGGACCAGGAAGTGAGCAGATGCTGCTGTCTTAGTACCTGACAAAATAAACTTTAGGCTGAAAGGAATCAAGAGAGATAAATAGGACACTCTAATCAAGGGAATAATTAGGCAAGAAGACATTACAATCCTAAAAATATGTGCACCAAACTGTGGTTCACCCAATTTTGTAAAATGAGTAGTACTGCAATGAAAATGCAGACTAACATCAACCTAAGAATATCAGGACATTCATATTCCACTTTTCTAACACACAGCTCATTGGACTAAAAAATTAACAGAGAAACATCCCAATTAAATGACATTGTACAACAAATGTACTTGTCAGACATCTACAGAATATTCCACCAAAACAGCAAAGAAGAATATATTTCCTAGTCAGCAGCCCAAGGAAGTTTCTCTAAAATAAACCACATCCTGGGACACAAGCAAATCGCAACCAATTCAGAAAAGTTGAAATACTGTCTGACAATAATGAAATAAAACTTAAAATCAATAGAAAATAAATCTGTAGTAAATATATAAACTCATAGCGATTAAACTACTCATTACTGAACAATGAATACAATAAGGAAAAAATAAGAAAGAAATAAGAAAAATTTTGTAAGTAAATGAAAATGAAAACAAAACACCAAAATATTAGATAACCTCTGGGATGAGTTAAAAGCAGTCCTATATGGGAAATTTATAGGTTTAAGTACCTACATTACATATGAGAAATAACACAGATATATGACTTAATGAGGAGGCTTAAGAGTTTGAAAAACAGGAGCAAACCAACCCCAAATCCAGTAGATGTCAAGAAATAATAAAAGAACAGGCAGAAGTTAATGAAATAGAAACAAGGAAAACAATACATAGACTCGATGAATCCAAGAGCTGGTTCTTTGATACAATAAAGAAGCTGGATAGACACTTGGCCCAGCTAACCAAAAGCAGAAAAGAGAGAGGATCCAAAAGTATAGAATCAGAAATGAAAAAGAAAACATTATAACAAACACTAAAAAATTCAGAATTTAGTTGGGAAAAATAAAAGAAATGCATAAAATTCTGGATTCATCCAAATCCCCAGACAAATAGCAAATAAGGAGATTGAGACAGTTATAAAAAGCCTTCTGACTAAAATCAGGAATTAAGAGATGGATTTACAGCAAAATTCTACAAAATTCTCAAATAAGATCTAAAATAACCCTTCTAAAGTTATTTAAAAGCAAGCAAACAAACAAAAAATCATCCCCCCAGAAATAGGAGTACTTCAAAATCCTTCTAAGAAGCCATTACAACTCTAAAATGAAAACCAGATAAACACACACACACACCAGACAAATGAAAACCTCTCAAAAACTACATGCCTATTTCCCTAATGAACATAGATGAAAAAATTCTTAACAAACATATATGGTTATTGGAAAGAAAATGGTCAACATTGGGGATGGCACAATTAGGAGGTGTGCCTTTGCTGGAGTAGGAGTGGTATTCTTGGAGGAAGTGTGTTACTGTGAAGGGGGGTTTTAAGGTCTCTTTTGCTCAAGCTATGTCCATGTGAACCTAGACTCCTTCTACTGCCTGCAGATCAAGACGTAGAACTCTCAACTCATTTTCCTCATGTCTGACTGCACACCGGCATGTCCCACCATGATGATAATGGACTAAACCTCTGAAACTGTAAGTCAGCCCCAATTAAATTTTTTCTTTATAGTGTCTCTTCACAGTAGTAGAAACCCTAAGACAATATGTAAACTAATCAAGATGATAACTCATATAAATGGGCCTAAAGAAGAAATTACATGATATCTCAGTAGATGCAGAAAAAACTTTTGAGAAAAACAAAGAATTCTTTCATGAGAAAAGTTGTAGAGAGAATAGGATCAGGAGACCTATACTTCAACATAATGAATACTCTTTACAATAAACACAAAAGTAACACTTTCCTAAATTCAGAAAGACCTCAAAGTAATCCATTTAAAATCGCGAATGAGACATGGTTGCCCACTATTCCCACTCCTTTTCTTCATTTAAAATTTCTTTTTCAGTCTTAGTTCCACCCACACCCACCCACCCACACAAAGGTAAGTTTGGGCCTTTATTCAGTCCACCTTCCTCTCACCCTGCTTGGAGTTTCCTGACCCAGAGACTGTGTGCATAGTAGACCAGCCTTGGCAGGCCAAACAATCCAGAGTCTGCCAACATTGCAGTCTTAGCCCTGTCTACACTCACCAGGAGAGGGAGAGACCCCACCTGCACCTACTGGAAGATGGGATGGCAAGACAACATTATAAGAACACATTCAATAACAGAAAGACTAATATGATGCCACCAGAATCTAGGGACTCTACACCAGCAAGACCTGAACATCTCAACACAGATAAAGCAGAAGAGAATGACCTTAAAAACAACTTTATGAAGATGATAGAGACCCTTAAAGAGTAAATGAGAAAATCCCTTAAAGAAATGGAGGAAAAATGCAAGAAATGGAGGAAAAGACAAACAAAATTTGCAAGAAATAAACAAATCTCTTATAGAAGCAAGGAAAGCCAAGGAAAAACAACCAAACAAGTGAAGGAAACAATTTAAATAGTTCAAGGCTTGAAAGCTGAAATAAAGACAATAAAGAAAACACAGAATGAACAAATGTTGGAAATAGAAAAGCTGGGTAATGATCAGGAACTACAGATGCAAGCATAACCAACAGAAAACAAGAGATGGAAGAGAGAATCTTAGGTGTTGAAGATACACTAGGAGAAATAAATTCATCCACCAAAGAAAATCTTAAGTCCAACAAACCCCTACCACAAAATATTCAGGAAATATGGGACACCATGAAAAGGCCAAACCTAAGAATAATAAGTATAGAATAAGATGAAGAAACTCAGCTCAAAGGCTCAGAAATGATATTCAACAAAATTATAGAAGAAAGCTTTCCCAACCTAGAGAAAGACATGCCTATGAAAGTACAAGAAGCCTACAGAACACCAAATAGAGTCACACTGAACCTCTTAGAAGAGAAAAATAGAAGGCAACCTGGAACACACACACACACACACACACACACCACACACACACACACACACACACAGAGAGAGGAGAGAGAGAGAGAGAAGAGAGAGATGAGAGAGAGATACAGAGATACACACACACACACACAGAGAGAGAGAGAGAGAGAGAGGGAGAGAGAGAGAGAGAGAGAGATACAGAGAGATGCCTGGCTCTATTTGACCAATGTTTGCCAACCTCAGCTGGCCACATGTTTTTGTAAGCTAAAAATAATAGAAACAATAGTTATGCATGTAAGCAGTCAGATAAAATCAGAAGAACATTTCATGTCAGGAAAGTATATGGCATTCAAAACTTAGTGTTTAGTGTCAGAGTACTGACCATGAAGGAAAGGAGGAAATCTGAAGGGAGGTGAGGTAATAAGAAAGTCTAACAGAGCATGTGTGTCATGAAAAGAGGGAGGCCATCTGGGGAGGAAGAGGCCGGAAGAGAGGGAGCAGAGAACAGATAGCAAGGGAAAAATAAGAACAATTGTTGCTGAGGCATATATACCAAAATGCCACGGAGCCCGTCTCTGGATGCTATCAAAACAGTGAAAGAAATAGCATGGCATTTTAGCCACAGCAAAACACCAAAATAAAACAAATAGTAATGTCCAAAATCTCAGGATGGAGCACAGTTGGATCAGAGCTTGGCCATTTGCTGTTCTGTCTTTGAGTCTGTGTCAGCAGAGCTGTACAGGTGTGACAGAGACCCACAAATCCTACAGAATTAGCCATCATGCCCTTTACTCAGAGTTTCCCACCTTTTCTCTTGATATGTCACAAAGCATGCCATGTGGACTGAGCATTTACTCTGAAGCTGTTGTTGGATGTTACATTATTTAAGTTCTGAGATAAGACACACTATTGGGAATTAGAATGAATGAAAAGTACCTTTCTCTTCAATTGTTCTTTCTCTGCTGTTGATAACAGCTAATGCAGAACCCATTTTCCCATCACCCTGCCTGCCAGGATCCTCTACTCCAATGAGCTGCATAGTTACAGCAACTCTTTAGTCCTCATAGTTTCATACTTGCTATTTCCATTCCTAAGGTTATTGTAATTCACAGATGTTATTGAATTTCAATGTTCCTGTTAGATGCCTCAAGTTCTTCCTATTTTTCTCTCTTTCTGTTCAGAATGGGGAATGTTGAGACTGATTAAGTCAGTTGATGTACTTTAAGCCTGGGTCATATTTTAAGGTCCTGTATTCTACAAGCTTACTGCAAGCTGGCAGTAGAAAGAATGTTTTTTTTTTGAGTGTAGCTCAGCTTGCAAAGGTGGCATCTTCTATGGCAGAGAGGCAGTATTGCTCAAGATCACACCCTTGACACTCACAGCCTGTACTTCACTGGCTTAGCGTGACTGCTATCATTTCCCTAATGTTAGAGAGAGGGAGACAGAGGTGTGAAGTGTGTGAATTGTGACAATGAAGGCTGAATATAGTTCTACTGAACATCTTCACTTCTCTAAGCCTTGTTCTTCTTGTCCCCAAAGTGGCACAGTAGCAGTCTCCCTCTCTGAAGTGTCTGTGGGATTTAAGTACAAGTGAGATTCCAGTGAAGCCCTTGGTACAGGGGGCTGACATGATTGGGTGCTCAGCAAACACCTGATGACCCTGTGACCAATAGGAATTGAGTGATGAGGGGTCCTGTGCTAATGGATTTTACTTTCTGCCATTTTCCAGAAAGCCAACTGTGTTCTTGTGCTGGAGAAGAGATTGCCCATAATTCCAAGGGCCTCCTGGAAGCAGTGCTGAGCTCAACAGGGCAGGATCTGTAGGGCTCCCCACAGCCAGGGTGCTATGCTGGCACTTTACGTTAGGGGACTGTATTTTTGCTTCATCTTAAGAAGTTTATGTCACATTCATACAATAAGGACATCTGTTCTACCATATTCATAGCAGCATTATTTGTAATAGCCAGGAACTTGAAGCAGCCTAGATGCCCCTCAACCGAAGAATGGATAGAGAAATTGTGGTACATTTACACAATGGAGTACTACTCAGCTGAAAAAAACAATGGAATCAGAAAATGGATGGAACTCAAAGAAACCATTTTGAGCAAGGTAATCCAATCACAAAAAGACAAACATGATATGTACTCACTCATATGTGGACCTGCTTTATGATACATAGTAGTGACCGTGCTTTACCAGAGCTGTTTTTAATGATGTTGCTCAGAATGGTTTCCATCCAGATGATGATTGAGAAGCATTTAAAAAAAATGGTGCCAGGTACCACAAGAATAACAGAACTGTGTTGTTTTCTGGGATTTTGTTTTTTACTTTTTTTTGTTGTTGTTTTTTAAATGGAGTGTGCTGGATGTCTCTACAATTTTGTTCAAATGACTGAAGAACCTGGATAAGCTGTTGCTGCTATTGATGCACAACATACTGCTATTATTGGTCTTTTTATATAAATATAAATATATGTATATACATACATAATTTGAATTTTTGGAAGCTTTAGCTGTGCTGTCAACTTTGGAAAAAAAAGTATCCCAGTTAACCATGGTGAGTTGGCATTGTACAGAAATTAACAGAAATATTGGTCTAGAAATGTTGAACTTAATTTTTTCCATTTATACAGAGGTAACACACTGTATTAACTATGTAAGGTCTTATCTACATGGGTTTGATTACAAAAACTAATAAAACATACTCTAAATTAAAAAAAAGAAGCTCATGTCACCTGAGCAGTGAGAATAGACTTTCATCTGGAGACCACCTCATCCCAGGAGCTTCCTGATGGCTGTGCTGTGGGTTGGGAGGGGGTTTCCAGCCCTCAGACATCCCAACTGATGTTGGAAGATTGGGGAACTCTTGGCTTGGAAACTCAAGGTCTATGTGTGTGGCTGTAAAAGTATGGTGAAGGTGTGAGTGGGTCTCTCTCAGTGAGAAATGACAGGAAGCAAACAATACTTCCCCAACACCCACTTTGCTTCAGACACTTACATTTTGAACTCTCTCTATGATCCTGTGAGATGGCATGATGGCTAGCATTGTCAATGTCACAGAAACAAAGTGCCTAGCAGAAATGTCCCTGGGAGGATTGTGAGGGATAGGTTAGGGTAAGTGAGGTGGGAAGGCCCACCCTAATTATAGGTGGCACCATGCCAAGGGCTGGAGTCCTGGACAAATATAAAGAAAGAGTGAGCTGAGAAACAGCATTAATCTCTTTTTGTTTCACAATTAAACACAATGGGACAGCTGTCTCAGTCTCTTGTAGGTATTGAATTTCAGCCATAAATGACTAAATTATCAATCAGTGGAAAATAACCCCTTTATATTTTAAATTGGTTTTGTCACACTAATATGATAATTAACTGATATCCTTGGCTTAATAAATTTTAATGAGATACATCATGCAGTTCAGGTTGTTCTTGATCTCAGGCTCCTACAGTGTAATGTTTGATAGGTAGACTGGGCACTGAAGGGAGCGAGAAGACCCATGAGGATGTAGGGTTTTCACAGAGCAGCAAGGGTTGAATGAGGAAGAACTAATTTCCCAGGCTCCCATGGAACTAGATTCCAGTCCTGCTTCTGTCTCTAGTGTTGTGAGCTAGGAGAAGTTAACTCCTTTCCTTAGACCCTGTGCAATGGAGAGAGGTCACTACTTTGATGCCTGAGAGGAGGAAGAGTCAGGGTGTGGTCTGTGTATGCTGAGCAAGGAAGTCAGCAGGAGAAACTGTATGAAGCTGAGGCAGGAGCCTACCCTTTACTCAGGAACCATCTGAAGAGAAGAGACCTTTTTGGAACTTCAGGGACCACATGAACCCTGGGATTTTAAACCACATTAATATTATGAGCTGAACTCTGGTGTCAGTTGGGCTAGGCTCACTGCTGACACCATGTGTTCCAGGTTTCCCCTATATCAAATGCACCTTCAGCACTGCAGAGCCCAAAGCAAGCATTCCTAGTCAGTGACTCTTAGCATTCCCCCACGGCTCCTCTGAGCTTCCTGGTTAGTTGCCTATCCCAGGTCACACACAGGGGAGGGTCACCTGTGAAGAAACATCACCTACGTGGACTAGATGTCCCACCCAAAACTCTTAGCTCAGCTTACCTTTGTTTTTGAATCCAGGCTCCTCACGTTTCCTATTAATAAGCTTCTTATGGAAAGTCAGAATATGTGTCCAAAGTCTATGACTTGGACTCAGTTCTTGGGAGGGGCCTTGATAGACAGGGGAATCTATATAGGGTGTGCTTGTTGAATAAGGAAATGATGAAGAATGACCTATGGGAAGAGACAGTGGTTGTATTATTGTCAGAGAAACAGCAGTAGGAGTCAGGGTAACAATGTTGGAGTCTTACCTGCTTATCCTTATACCCTTCTCCACAATCTCATAGTGAAAATGATGTTCTTACATCTGCTTCACTGGGGCCATGATGTTCACACACCTTTGCTGGTCTACTCTAGTTCTATATGTGAATCTCCATTCCTCTCTGAGTCTCAGCTCCCTCAGGTGGGTCTCTTGACTGTCTGTTCAACAGGGATAGGTAGCATCTTATGTGTAGTTCAAAATTGCCTCTACCTCAGTTTCTTCCTGCATTAATTTCCCATATTCAAGGTTTGTAAAAATATTTCCAGTACCAGTCAGCAATCTTATTTTGAAGCCTTATGATTTTTTTTGGTGTTTAAGCTAAAATTTCAAGGTGAACATAGTGTCCATCAGATAACAATTCTGAGAAAGTTCTTGAGGACTCAAGTACATATTTCAAACAACAGCTGTCAGTTATTAAGTAGCATCCTTGGAAGGAAGGTGAGAATATTTAAAACACTGTTTTTATACACAATGAAATTTCAGCATGGACGTTCTGGATGGAGTGGAATTGTTTCAATAGAACAACTTGGAGGCTGGGAATAGTGAGGAAAAGAAATGAGAGAAGGAAACTGTTGATAGCATAGGTGGAACCTTTTTGGGGAGAGAGGGAAAGAAACTGGCGGTAGCATGGGAGGAATCTCTGTAGTGAGAGAGACATGAACATGAGGAGGACTCAGTGGGATTCACTGGGGTTGCCATTCAGCTGTACAGCAATCTGTGGAGAAGTTAGCAAAGTAAGGTATATAGAAAGGTATACTCCCAGAGAATAGCTAGAGGGGATGGTTTAAGTTAAGAAAAGTTGGCTGGACACAAGCCATGTTAAGGTCATGCTTTCATAAGTCAGAATAAGACTCTGGATTTATTTGGGAACTTGGTGGCAGGCCCACCAAAGAGCCAAACAGAAAAAACAAATAAAAAACAAAAACATATAACAGAGATTCTGACAAATGTCATGGGAGGCTGAATCACACATTTCAAGTAATTACTGATGGTTAGTAAGTGGCATCCTTGGGAGGAAAGTGAGAGTCTTTAAAACATAGTTTTGAATCACAATGAAATGTAATCATGGAAGTTCAGGTTGGTGTGGAATTGTTTTGAATGAAACAGTGGGGAAGTTGTGTGAGACATATGTCATCCCTTTTATAATGTCCTTAGATAAATGGCTTTATTCCTGTCACACAGTAAGTAAAATCAGTGTGACCATCAAAGGCAATGGACTTTGATTCTATAGTCAAGATTTTAATAGATTAATGTGGGGTAAAAGAATTAACTTTGAAGTTGAAGACAAGGATTAAGCAGGACTTTCACATTTTAGTAGCAGGTTGAAAGAAGTGTCTCTGATTTCCCATGGACTGAGTGTTCTAGATCCCAGCCCTGCATCTGTCTATGTGTCATGAGCATGGACAAGTTAACCTATCTCTCTAGGCCTTGTACACTGGAGAGAGGTGAATTCTTTCTTGCCTAAGAAGAGGAAGAGGCAAGGGTGTGTGTTGGGTATAATATTTTTGTATATTGTGATGATGTGGTTTTGACAAGGTGTTTTCTGATTGGTTTAATAAAGAGCTGAATGACCAGTACCTTGGCTGGAAAAGGTTAAGTGGGACTTCAGGGCAGAGAGGAAGAAGACATGAATCTAGGTGCAGGAGAGATGCCAGAGGACACAGGAACCAAATAGTAGGTGCGTGATGGAAAAGAGGTAAAAAGCCATGAGGCAAAACATAGATTAATATAAATGTGTTAATTTAAGGTATAAGACCTAGTAGGTCAAGCCTAAGTTATAGGCTGAGATTTTATAATTAATAATAAGTCTCTGTGTCTTTTTTGTGATTTCAAGGGCAAAAAAAAATCTGTCTACAGGTGTGGCCTGGGTAAGTGAGATGAAATAAGGGAAGTCAGTAGAAGAAAATGACTCAAGCTGAGGCAGGGGCCTACCCTCTTCTCATGGTCCATCTCAGGTAAAGAAACCTTCTTGGATCTCCAGGACCTCCATGACCACCCTTGCATCTTCAGTGCCCACTCATATTTGGAGATGAACTCTGGGTGCCAGTTGGGCTGACATTCATGGTTTCCAGTTTCTCCTTGTGTCAAATGCAACCTCAGCATTGCATAGCCCAGAGGGAACATTTCGTGTCTGTGACTCTTAGCCTTCCACCATGGCTTCTCTGCTTTTATTTAAGTCCCTTATTCAGGTCCCTATCCAGGTGGGAACCTGTATGTTGTGAAGAACCACTACCTAAGTGAACTCTAAGTTCCTTTCACACCTCTAATTTTAGCAAATATTTATTTCTGCATACAGACTGCTCAAGTTCCTATTTAACAAGTTTTTTTCTTTCAATCTGTGAGTGACTTGATATTCAAGGTGTAAGCCCAGTAGTTCTGGTGAGATGCTCTGGCCAAGGAATTTTATGTTAAGTTCTCCACCCCCCAACGATAGCCTGAAATGAAGAATAATGGGCTGTGGGAAAAAACAGTTGGGTGGTTGTCAGAAAGACAGAAGTAGGAGTCAGGGGAGCAAGCCTGGGGTTCTCTCTGCTCACACTTACAGCCTTCTTCACAGTCACATGGAAAGAATGATACTCTCAGAGTCCCTGCTGAGAAACGGTCCTGCTCTGGGACCATGGATCTCACACATCTGTCCTGTCTTTGCACTAGTCCTCAGTGGGAGTCTCTAGTCTTCTCTGTGAGCCTCAGCTCCCTCATATGGGGCTTGGAGCTTCTGTCCCACTGTGTTGCAAACTTTAATGACAGCAGCAGAAATTACATGGGCTTGCATTTAGAACACCTGAAGTTTTGTTGAATATTATAATGTTTAATATTTTTGTGGATTATCACTTTACTCCTACAGCCCAAGAAAATGATTTTTTACCCTCCTTCTGTTTCCCATATGGAACAAGGAGGCTGGGCGCTCAAGTGACTTGTCCAATGTGGTTGAGCCATGACTGGAGTCTGCCTCTCCACAGCTCTAAGGCCTGGGCTTGTGCCTTAAGTGTCACCAAGCTCTTCTTTTGGGAGTTGGCTTGAACCAGGTGTTCACCCCTCTTAGAGCCATTCTGACTGCCAGCCACACCCCACTACTGTACCTTCAGAGTGCTCATTCCCAGAGCCTGAGGATGCACTCTTGTAAAAGAGGGTGGGGTGCTAAGATTCAATTAGGGGTTTCTGCATGCCTCCTGGGTCCAGACTCTCCAAGGCCTGTGAATCTTTTTGATAAGAGGATAACATGTCCATGGAAACCCTGGCAGGAGGGTTCAGAGGTGATGAAGGGGTCACAGTAGTGGTGGGCTGGGGCTTTGGTGTACTTACTTAGCTTCAAGTCCTTTTCTTCCTTGGCCTTGATCCTCTGCAGCATCAGGTCCAACGGCTTCTTCATGAAATGGTTGGGGTCCAAGACCTGCTGACACTCATACAGAGCTCCCTTAGTGTCACCCACCTTCTTGGACTGAGCTTCTTCCATGGTGACAGAGTCCCCAGATGATGCTTGGCTGTGTAGGCCACACTGGTCCTGCTTCACTTCTCCCTTCTGTTGTTGCTCCAAACAGGAGGCCAGTGAATTTTTGTCTGTGTCAGCCATTTCTGCTCTGGGCAATGGTGTTTGATCAGAATTGATGGAGGAGAGTTGGAAATAAAGAAAGGGCAGAGCAACGTCTATAGGGACAGATTGTCCTGTGTTCAGAACACCTAAAGGACTCAGGTCTCTCCTGGGGATGGAGGCTGTGTGTCCATGTGCAGGGTCTTGGACTTCACAGGGCAGAAGAGGGAATTCTGGGAGGAAGGTTTATCAGTGGATGTATTCTTTATAGTTTTGTGAATGATGTCAGCAGATGTTCTTTACTGTGCTGGCTTTCTCTCAGGCAGGTGTGCTTGTCATTATTCTGAGTGCTTTAGACAAGCACTCAGCTTGTCTAAAGTGTCTTCTTTTTGGTCATTAAGGTCATTTATCTGACCCTGAGCACCAATAATAAGGGGAGTGTATCCTCTCATTGTCTACTTCCTGCAGGAGGGGGATGATGGAGGTGGGTCTAGGCTCTGTCCCTAGGGTTTAATGGGGCATATGCTAGGTGACTTCATTATCCAGGAAAACAGTTCTAACTTGATTTGCTGTAGTGGATCATGTTACTGCTGTCATTCACTCCTGGAAAAACCTTTAAAAACACCTAATAGACAGGGTTTGTAATGAGTAAGATGAGACTGAAGACAGGGGACCCAGTCAGACCCTAATCAGGGTAGCCATTGTCCTCATAGTGATGACCATGATTTCATCCAGGAGCAACTTGTGTGAAATTTTTAAAGGACAGAGTAAAAATGGCATATAAGGTAAAGAGGAATGGAATGATAAAGCGGGGGAGACAGAGTGGAGGGAACAAAAGCCCGTCCTTAGGAAGATTCCTGTCACTGAATCATTGTCTGGGCCTTAGTTAAGTCTTTGGCCCTCTCAACCAGCTTGGGTTTGTTGGTGCAGTAGCAGCACTGTTCCTAGAGGAGAGCACAGTTCCCACCACTAGCAGCAGACAGGAGACCTATGTCTCTTTAACTTTGAGAACCACAGCAGCAAAGACTTGTCTCAGGCATAGCTGTGGAAAGTGATGGAGAAGAGGAGTGGGAAGGTGGACATCTGGGGAATGGAGGGTGGGGAAATGTAGGGATGGGAAAGCAAGGGATGGAAGAATACAGGACATGGAGCAGGACAGCTGGGAGGATTAGAGGATGCTAATCAAGGGGGAAGGGTTGGGGATGGTGGGAATGGTGTTGGGATTACAGGGATAGGAGCATAAGAGGATAGGAAGACAGGCATGGAGGATGCAGGGTGGAATTTTGCAGGACACTCCCTATTCCACGTTCCTCGTCTTCCTCCTTCTCTAATGTCCCACTCTGAGGATATCAGTCCTTCAGCCATCACTGTGACAGAGCGAGACAGTGGGGAGAGGCAGCACAGAGTGTGATTCAAGAGCCCAGTTTAAGTTCAGGCTAGGCCCTGTGAAGGAATCTTTAGAAGTCTCCTATCATTGGTTACCACACAGGGACCAATCCAGAGACAACTAAGTGAAGGACAAATTACTCAGAGAAACCAAAGAGCCAAAGGGACAAGTGTGTGGGGTTAAGTGTACCCAAGACTTTCCCAGAGGCCACAATGAGAGGCCAGATGGAGCATTAAAGTTCTGTGTCTTTTTGCAGGAATTGTCTTGATGAGCCCGTCTGACACTGGAGCTAGTGTCTCGGGAGGAATTTAAGCACTAGCTTCGGGGGTCCTGGCTCTTTCCCCTAGGCTGTGGTTATCAGTCCTAAGGCAGCTGTGTCTGAGGGATCCTGTGTTCTCTTTGCACATTGTCTGACTTGGGTCTCTGCTGTCCCCCACTGCCCTCAAATAGCATATATGATGCTGTACTTCCCAATAAACATGCTTGGCCTAAGTAATCAGCTCATGCAAGACTTACTGTTCTCAGCTGCTGCTTTTGTCTTCTTTATTTCTCATCCCCAGTCTTCCCATTTAACACCTCTCCATTCATGAACCTTATTCCTGCAGCTTCAGGTCAGACAGGAGAGAGAAGGGTGCAGGATAGGCTATGACAGGAGCAGGCACATGAAGCATGCAGGTGAATCAGCAACCTCCCACCCAACCAGAGCTGGCTGCAGACTCTCCAAGCAGGGGCTGGAGCCTGAGTCCTGGCTCTCAGGAGATGTTCCCCATGTCTGCCACTGTATGGCATCTTGTAGTCAGGCCAGCACTTATTTTTTCCACAACTCAAAAGGTTTGGTGGACTCTGTTGGTCCCACTACTCACCCTGCTCTTCCGAGGGGTTCACTGACGTTAGGGTCCCTGGCCAAAGCTCCTCAGCTAGAAATCATCTGTGAAAGTGAAAGACTTTGGCTCCTCCAGGAAGCCAGGAATCAAGAGTCTGCACAGATGCTCTTCTTCTGAGCTCTGGGAGTGGCAGTTAAACTATCCAGCTCATTTCCTGCTATGAAGTCTGCAGGTAACCCAGGCTGGAAGAGTCAGGCTTGAGAGCTTCCTCCATGCATGCAGAGGCCCTGCCTCCTGAGTCAGGACTCATGTTTGAGCCTCACTTCTCTTATCTACTAAAGTGGTGCCTCCCAGGTTTGCCAACAGGTCCAAGTTCAGCAGTAGCTCCTGGATCTCCCAGATTTGTGGATCTCTGCAGTCTCTCTCCTCCCTGTAGCCTGCCCAGCCCACAGGGTCTTCATTTCAGAAAGTGGCTCTCAGGTCCCAAACCCTGCATCTTTTCTCACTCCTGGACTCCCCTAAACCACAAAACTGGTTTGTGATTCCCACCAACATCATTTTTTTTTGTCAGTGTGTGGTGTGTGTGTGTGTGTGTGTGTGTGTGTGTGTGGAGTCACGTGTGTGCATATTTGTGGGCCTGGGAGCTTATGGATTTGGCTAGTCTAGCTAGTCATCAAGCTGGGGGTACTCTCTGTTTCTCACTCCTGAGCTCTGGGATTACAAGCCTTAGCCACACCCAGCAGGGATTTGTGAGGATGCTGTGGGTCACAGCATATGTCCTCATGCTTGCAGAGCCAGTGCTTTATCCACTGGCTTTTTAACAAGTCTGTAATCTTACACTTTTCACTCTACCCAAGGAGACTGCTGGTCCAGCCAGCATCCTGGGTCTCTCCTCTACTTTCCCAACTCTCCCTACTCATGCTTCATGGTCTCTTCTCAGTCTTGAAGCCAGAATCACATATCTAATATGTAAAAGAGTTTAAGTGACCTCTTAGCGGAAACCTTCTTATATTTCCACCTCACTCTGAGGGAAATACTACTGCCTGTCAGTCTGTCACACAGCTCTACCTGACCTACTCCATCTACCCTGCCCTTTTCTGGCATAGAAGCCACTTCACTTCCTCGCTCACTCTGCTGTGGGTTATCCGCTCTAGCATTCTATTCCTTGGACACCCCAGGAACTTGCTTTACACTAGCTTTGCCACTCTTTTGGAAAGACTTTCTTCTAGGTAGGTAGAAGCTTGCTAGCCCTTTTCTGAAATACTGTCCTTCCAGATTTACCTTCCTTTATTTTTCTGCTTGCCACCTGTTACCATCCAACACCTCAAACTTGATTTGTTTCTGTCACTTCCATCTACAAAGAGAATGGAAACTCTTGGAAGACAGGATGAAGAGTGATTGTTGATTGTTATACACCAAGGTGCTCACACTCACAGACTCTGAGAGGTGGTTATTTCTTTAATATTAACATTTATTTATTTGTGTTTGTGTGTGGTATGTGCATATGTATGGTGTGTGCATCTGCATGTGTGGTGTGTGCTTATGGTGTATATGTGTGTATATATGTCAGGTGTGTGTACTGTTTGTGTGTGGTATGTATATGGTATGTTCTTGTGATATATATATATATATATATATATATATATATATATATATTTGGTTGTATGTATTATGTAAAAACATGACATGGAATATGTGCTAGTCATAAGGTAACATTTAGGATTGTCTTCTATCTTTCTACCATATGTAACCCTGCAGTTGGATTCAGGACATCAGGATTGATGGTAGGTGCCTGTTGAAAGGGAAAATATAGACTCAGGACCCCAAAGACAAAATTCTTAGTTTTCTTTTTTTCTTTTTGGTTTTTTGAGACAGGATTTCTCTGTGTAGCTTTGGAGCCTATCATGGCACTGGCTCTGGAGACTAGGTTGGCCTTGAACTCACAGAGATCCTCCTGCCTCTGCCTCCCGAGTGCTGGGATTAAAGGCATGCCCTGACCTAAAATTCTTATATCAAGTTCTCAGCACAAAGGAGATTTATTTGCCCCAGATGGATAGAGCACAAAGATAAGGGGCAAAACAGGAGATAGATGAAGAGGGAGAAGGGGAAGGGAACAAGGGAAAGGAGTCAGGGTATTTGTGCCTGAAGACAGAGGACTGTCTCTGGATAGAGAGGAGACAGATGTGGCACATAGGAACATGACAGTTTATAAAGGAAAACCCCTGTTAGGAAGAGGTAATTAATTTTAATTTGGCATGTTAATTAGGTGAGCCAAAGGGGGCTTTGATTTCTGGGTTTCAGTATTTTCTTAGCTGGCCATTGGCAGTCAGCATCAAGAGGAAGTATTGGCCAGATAAGGGAATGGAAACCAGGGGCTTCAGGAATACAATGAAACAGTTTTTATCAAGGCAGAGGGCATAGGGGAGAAGGGCAAGGCCTGTCAGACATGCTGGAGTGGGCTAGTTTTCTTTCCCTTGCCCTGTGAATTTCTTCCTGGGAAAACATGATTGATACTGAAGGGCCACACCTATTATGGGTGGTGCCAACCCAGGCCAGGTGGTCCTGTGCCAAGTACAAATGTCTACTGAGCAAGCAAGAAGTTGAGTCATTAAGCAGCATTCCTCCATTACCTCTGCTGCAGCACTGTTTCCTCAGGAAGGACAGTGTAGGGTGAAGCTAACCTTTCCTTCCCCAAGTGTTTGTCACAGCAACAGAAGCCAAACTATGACATATCCTATGTCTTAACAAGTTTCCCTCTATGATGGAGATATCAGTTCAGACAAAATTGCTGTAGACCAGTGCCTTCACCTGCTGAGCCATTTAGTGGGAGCCAGGAGAGATGTCTTGTTTCTTCCTAGTCTCAATTTTATTTTTTAATTTTGAGATGCTACATCTCTCACTTTGTTTAAGCTACAATGAATCATATTGAAGAATGTGTATCCTTATGGTAAACACAGCCTTTTCTCTACTGTGTTGTTTCACAATATGAAGCAAATAGGTCAAAATATAATTTTTAAAAGATTTATATATTTATATATTATATATACAGTGTTCTGCCTGCACGGATGCCTGCAGGACCAGAAGAGGGCAGTAGATCTCATTACAGATGGTTGTGAACCACCTTGTGGTTGCTAGGAATTGAAGTCAGGACCTCTAGAAGAGCTGCCAGTGCTCTTAACCACTGAACCATCTTTCCTGTCCTGACAAACTGCATTATAAAGCCAATAAAGCTATCATTGTTAGAACAAGGATACAATCGGTAGGACAATAAATTTATTTTTATATGCAAGATTAAAAGAGGCTAAGGTATCTGAAATGCTTTCCATAAAATCTATTCCTGTCATATCAGTAAACATTTTTGAAAAGATTTCCTTAATTTCTTGCTGTAAATCATAAATCATTCGAGAAGAATTAGGATGACACATCAAATGCATCTTAACCTTTTACCAGACCTACTTGCTGTTATTGAACTTTAAAGGTATAATAAAATAGGATGTCCAATCACATTTTATCTGTTCCATCAACATTTCTAATTGCACTCTCATTAGTATTGCAGGTTGTTTGAAATCAGTTATATCATTAACTATCTCAGCATCTCTTTTATCCTGTCGAGTCCAGAGTTCGGTAGAATGGTTATGCCAGTTGCTAACAAACTCAGCAGTTTGAATTTCTTCATGAAGCACCTGTCCAGCTCCCATAACCAGAGCAATAATTAGTCCAATTATCTAACAAGCACTTGTTAATATTCTTTTATCAGGCACCTGTATTAGAATCATCACAGGAGAGTTTTGCTGTGGCCTCCACAGCTTCACCAGCTCTAAGAATGTGTAAACTTTCAGAGGCAACATCAAAGACATACTAGAATTAGCACATGTATGAAGAGTTCATTGTTCACAACTTATACTAGAGTTATTAGGGTACTGTACAGACCCTTTCAGTAACAAATAAGGTAATGCTACCAAGTGTTGACTCTACTTTAATCTAAGTAACAAAGTATACATATCATCCTTAATTTTTAAGTTTCCTTCCCATGCTTGAAGAGGGCTTAAGGCTCTTGCTGATTTCCATAAATTAATCTGAACTTTCTTGCCAAATTTCAAAAAAGAACCTGACTTGGATTCCAACTCCATGCTGTCAAATCTGTTCATTAACAGTAGAACTAATTTCCATAGTTCCATTTGAATTAAACCATTGCCATCTCAATTCTGAGTGAGAATATTTTCCCTGAGAGAAGCTATCAGGGCTCCAATCAATGACGTCTCACTGGGAGATATTCATAAGCACCTGAGGTTTCTCACTCTTACACTGTTGTCAGTGTACCCAGTCAGATTCCTTGTTGGTAACCCACATCTCACAAAACGGCAGATTTATGGAACTAGTAGCATTAATTTCTTGTCCTTTAAAAGCAAATGCACGAAGCATATAAAATGTGTGAAAATCCTGTAGATAAGTTCAGTATTTATCCCTAGCATTGGTGTGGACTTTGGGAGCCCATCCACACAGAGGGATACTCCCTGAACCAAGACACACAGGGGTGGGCCTAGGCCCTATCCCAAAGGATATGATAGATTCTGATGACCCCCTATGGAAGGCCTCACCCTCCCTGGGGAGCAGAAAGGATATGTGATAGGTAGGGTTTTAGTTGGGGGGGGGGGCTGGTAGGGAGGAGGGGAGGGAGAGGGAACTGGGATTGACAATTGTTTCTAATTCACAGGCTGACATAATTCAGCAGGTTCCCCACCCCCAACACCTGCAATCCAATGCTTTTCAGCAGCGTTGTCCCTGCTTCAACAGCATTTAAAAGTTTTGAAGTTAGGAGGTTGGAATCGTGGAACGATGGAGGAGTGGGCACTGGGATCTCGCTGTGTGTCTGCCTGGCCTCCTCTCTTCTTCGCGATCTTCGGCACCTTAGCGTCCTGGAGGTAAGGTTGGAAAGGACTCCGCAAAGGCCAAGACAAAGGCGGTTTCCAGCTTGCATTGAGCCGGCTTGCAGTTTTCTGTGGGCCGTGTTCATCAACACCTGAAATCTAGGACAACCAGCCATGGACGTGTGGGCGCCACCGCAGCTGTGTATAGAGCAGCCATCCTGGAGTACCTCACAGCAGAGGTACTAGAGTTGGCAGGAAATGCATCAAAAGACTTAAAGGTAAAGCATATTATTACCCCTCATCACTTGCAACTTGCTATTCGTGGGGATGAAAAATTGAACTCTCTGATCAAGGCTACAATTGCTGGTGGTGGTGTCAACCCACACATCCACAAATCTCTGATTGGGAAGAAAGGACAACAGAAGACTGTGTAAGGATGCCTGGATTCCTTATTATCTCAGGATTCTAAAAATCCTTTATAGCTGTCCAGTGTCGGTGATTCCAGTGGACTGTATCTCTATGAAAAACACAATTTTGCCTTTTTGTAATTCTATTTGAGCAAGTTGGAGGCTTAATTAGCCTTCCAGCCAACAAAATTTCTGCATTCGAGTCTTAACCATATTTAAGTGTTACTGTGGCTTCAAATAAGCTATTAATTTTGAAGTAGTGGGTTTTGATTGAGGTGACTGTTTTTAAAAAAACTGTTTGGATTTTAATTGTGATGCAGAAGTTATAGTAACAAACATTTGGTTTTGTACAGACATTATTTCCACTCTGATGGATAAGCTCAATAAAGGTCATATCCCAAACTTAAAAAACCAAAACCAAAAACAAAAAACCCCCAAAAATAAAAATTTGAAGTTGTTAAAACATTATCCAAGTTATCCTGGGGAATCCTCACATCAGCCTTCTGTTTAAAAAGCATGTCTTTTAGAGTGCAGCTAGATTTTCAACAACTGCTGGTCCTGTAGGATTGCACAGTAGCCCTGCAATGTGTTTTATGTTATACTGTGCAAATACATTGTTTTATTTTACTAGAAACATGAACAGAGGCATTTTTAGCTTTAATTTGTATCGGTATGTCCATTACAGACATTGCCTCTATTAAAAGTGTGATTATAGAATTGGCTTTTGTAGAATTCAGAGCACATGCCCATTGAACCCAGAGTGTGTATCAATGGTATGATGACTATGATTTAATTTTTCAAATTCTCTTAAGTGAAATACATCCATTTGTCAAATTTCTTTGTGTGTGTGTGTGTGTGTGTATGTGTGTGTGTGTCTTTTTTTGTTTTGTTTTGTTTTTCGAGACAGGGTTTCCCTGTGGCTTTAGAGGCTGTCCTGGAACTAGCTCTTGTAGACCAGGCTGGTCTCGACCTCACAGAGATCCGTCTGCCTCTGCCTCCCGAGTGCTGAGATTAAAGGCGTGCACCACCCACTCGGCTCCTGTGTGTATTTTAAGGATTACATTTTGCAGGTAAATGTACTTGATTATACAGAGAACAAGTAGGGCAGTTTTTTTTTATCATTTTTTAAAAGACTGTTGTCAGGTAATGGGAAAAAGTTTAAGCCATTATTTTTAACATGATGCTTTCAATAAAATTCTGAAGCCTCCAACACATTTTCTATTACTAATTAATCAATGTCTTCCTTTCCTTTTGCTACTAGCCCAGGTAATCCAGTATGAGATCGAATGTGAGCGATATATATTGGATAAATTCTGCCCAGGATTGTTTTTTGTGGTTGCATGAATAGCAAAATTAATTCTGAATTATCAAGAATTAGTTCAGCCGGTTTTATATGGAATGCAAACCATTCTGAATATTGAGAATGAGTAATTATATTCAGGGGTTCATTAAAGTCTAGTAAAAGCATTAGAATGGCATATAACTCTGATTTTTGGACTGAAACATGGACTTTGAATTATTTTACATGTTTCCTGCTTTATACTAAGTCATTCCTACTTTATTCATAAGTAGGCAGTATAAAAGCAAATTTCTAACTTGTTCTTATAAAGGGATAGTGAAAAAACAGTCTTGTAAATCAATAGCTAATTGGCTAATCTTTAGGCAATAAAGATGATAAAGGAATTCCAGGTTATAAAGACCCCAAGGTTGAGTTGCTTTATTTACAGCTCTGATATCAATTAAATTTCTCTTCAACTTTTCTCTTTTTCTTGAAAATCTATTTACATGCACACATCTCTCTCCTGCTGGTTTACCTATTTCCATATTCAGTTCCATCTCTTTTCACATGGCTACACATCCTTCTTTTACACACATTTCTCTTCTACATCTCTTTTCTCCACCACTTCATTCTCCTCACCTCCACACAGCCACAGCTAAATATCTCATTTACTCTCCTCTCATCATCTGTCACTTTACACAATTCCTGGGCACAGCGTGTCTATGTAGCAGCTGCTCCTTCACATAGCTCTCTGTCTCACACTCACACACATATTTCTGTATCATTCATTCATTCTTCATTCACTCACTCTCATTCATTCATTCTCTCATACTTCTCTTATACTTTTTCTTCTTTATCTCTCACAGTTCTCTCTTCCACTGCACTCTTCTCTCAACACCTCTATTCCTGCTCTGCTGCCTCAGCCTCAACATTCCTACTCTGCTATCTCTGCTCTCTGCTTCCCTACATCATTGCCCTATGCTTCTCCCACAGACAAAATTCTGGACAATTATATGTTACATTTTTAGGGCCTGACCTAATTACATAGTTTCTCTTGGGCTAGGACTGTCATAATGACTTGCCAGTGAGCTACCAAGGCCTTGCACATAGCTCAAATTTGATGGGGGTTCCCAGACAGTAAACAATTGGCTGAACCTTTAGGTTGGGGAGTACCTGCAGAAAGGTCCATTGCTGCATGGAGTTATGTGTAAGGTTGCTTCAAATCTGACTTTGAATGAGCATTAAACAGCACCTTCAGTGTTGGGGGTCCTTCTGTATGCTGTGGGTCTGTGTTTCTCTTATTGGTTGATGAATAAAGCTGTTTCAGCCAGTGGCTTAACAGAGAAAAGCTAAAGGGAAATCTGAACAAGGACAGAGAGAGGTAGTAGATGGGGATTGAAAAGATACCATAGAGCTTCCAAGGGACAATATGCCAGGGTGTCACCAGTAAGCCAAGGCCACAGGATGATATTCAGATTAATAGAAATGGGTTAATTTATAAAATTTATAGTGGGAGACTTCAACACCCCACTCTCACCATTGGACAGGACTACCAGACAGAAACTTTAAAAAGAAACAAAAGAAATAACAGAAGTTATGACCCAATTGGGTTTAACAGACATCTATAGACTATTCCACCCAAACACAAAAGAATATACCTTCTCAGCACCACAGGAACCTTCTCTAAAATGGACCACATACTCAGCAATAAAGCAAACCAAAACAGATACCAAAAAATTGGAATAACCCCCTGTATCTTATCGGACCACCATGGCTTAAAATTAGAATTCAACAACCACACAAATTGCAGAAACCCCACAAACTCATGGAAATGGAACAATGCTCAATTGCATCACTCCTGGGTAAAGGAAGAAAGAAAGAAAGAAACCAAAGACTACTTAGAATTCAATGAAAATGAAGGTACAACATACCCAAACCTATGCAACACACTGAAAGCAGTTCTAAGAGGAAAGTTCATAGTACTAAGTGCCCACATGAAGAAACTGGAGAATAGCCACACTAGAGAATTAACAGAACACCTGAAAGCTCTAGAACAAAAAGAAGCAAACTCACCCAGGAGGAGTCAATTCCAGGAAATAATCAAATTGAGAGCTGAAATCAATAAAGTAGAAACAAAGAAAACAATATAAAGAATCAAGGAAACAAAGAGTTGGTTCTTTGAGAAAATCAACAAGATAAACAAATCTTTATCCAACCTATCCAAAAGGCAGAGAGAGAACATGCAAATTAACAAAATCGGAAATGAAAAAGGGGACATAACAACATACACTTGGGAAATCCAGAGAATCATCAGGTCATACTTTGAAAACCTATACCTCTTAATTAAGGTTTTTCCCTACAGTTTTTTCAAGACATTGTTTCTCTTTAGACTGTATCCCTGGGTGGCCTGGAACTAACAGAGATCTGTCTGCCTTTATCTCTTGAGTCCTGGGATTAAAGGTGTGTGCCAACACCTCCTGACCTCTACAGCTTGTCACTGATTTTGCTTTCTGAATCCTCAGGCAAGCCTTAATAAATCATAAATAATATATCACCACACCAGACTAGATGAGAAAATCTCCTTCTACACACCTGGGAAAATGGCCCCATGTATTTGTCTCCAGGGCCAACCATCTTGTTTTGAATTTTCTCTGAAGTCTAAAGTTAGCTGTCTGGGTATAAGTCTGTCTTTGTGACTGAGAATCTTATGTCAGTGTGAGTAATGTAAAATATCCTCATGTTATTTATAATTTTTTGTTTTTTTGGGGGGGTAGATACATGAGAAATATAGAAAAATTCACAAATTTATAATATGACAAAATATATTCTAGTTGAGAGGTGGCAAACAAATGGCTAATTACAAATACTAGCTAAAAATAAGTTCCTAGTTTTGGGGGAGAAATTTGGAAGAGAATGAATTGTGGTTTTTGGAGAATTCTTTGTTTTCAGTATGGCAGTGCTCCTCAATGACTCAACATGCCTCATCCTCTACAATGATGGTGACAGCCTACAGTAAACAGTGTGATGGCACAGAGATGTACCTCACCATGAACTCCCACCCTAACTCCTTGAAGAAGATCACTCTCCTCAAGTATTTCTGCCCATTATATGAGTGAACACCTGCTGAAGGCAGGGGCCAGCATCACACCCCGGGGGAAATGATGAGCCGGCCAGTGTATCTGCAAACATGGCACTGCACACGCAGGGCCATCATTCCGCACCTCAATAATAGCACTGTACAGATTAATTTCTTTCAGAACCACACCAAACTTATCATGTGCCTCCAATGGCAGCAGTGACCTATATCGACAAGAAAGACTTCTGTACAAACTGCCTAAGCCTTCTGGAGGAATATGGCTGCTGCAAGGAACTGGATAGCTGGCTACGCTATGCCTGCACTATGGTAGACAAGCTGTTGAGCTTGAAACTATATCTGCAACTGTCTCAAGGCCTCCTCTCTCTGTCCTTTGAACTGGTGCCCCTGGCCCTGGGGGCTGGGTGTGGAGCAAATCCCCCCTTGAAGGGGTTGCTATGTATGCTTTTTTTATATGCTTTGTATATATTAATGTTTCCCTGCCCTCAAGTCCACTGTATGAACTATATATTTTTTCTCTTGAATTTGGTACTCCCTTTCTTCGTTTTAATATATTATCTTTATATACATTAAATAAATATGTATCCTTTTAAAAAAGGATTTAAAAAATATATATTGGCTGGGGACTGATTGAACCTAGGGTCTCATAAATGCTTGGCAAACACTCTACTATTGAACTACATCCCCAGCCCATACAATTACATATAAAAGTATAGATAAACATGTAGGCACCCAATACTGACATTGTACTAAGCTACACAGTTTTATTCCTAAAACATTATACATCTTGTATACTATTGCCAGATTAATAGTTGAATATCTCTTGCCATCACCGAGTGAAATCTGAGAAGGCTTAGGCAACATACTAATTACATTGATGCTTTTAACAAGTCATATACAATATTTTAAGTGTTGCTATTTAAAACTGAGATAGCTAACATTTATATTAATATCTGCTGTTTGGAAATAATGTTTCAATGCTAATGCTGTGGACACTTTGGTACTTTAGACCACATTAAGATTAATGATACAGCTATTTAATATATATTGGTTAACTAGTATTTAAAAACACTTTTTTTCTGAGTGGCCTTTGAGAAATGTGCATTAACTGTGGTTTCCAGCCATACATTATTCTCTAACTTGTGATTATTTAACCCCCCTCGTGAGGAATTAAGTAGCACTCAAACCTCAAGCTCAGTCAAACTGACTTCTGTCTCCCACTTCTGCATGTCCACTTTCAACCATCATTTCCCAGTCTCTCAAAAATCAACACTCAGAGTTTTCTAAAAGGCTTGGAGTTATCTGGAGTCTCTGAATGATCACAGCATCTGCAAATCTGCTTCTTCCAATTTGAGTGTCTCATCCAGAAGTCTGAGGAAAGGAAAAGCCATTGCCAGGGCAAACGGCAGGGGCACTTCTCTGAAATCCTTGGTATTTTTCAATGAAGCCTTTGATGTGGCTCACCCTGTGAGAAACATTAAATCTTTGGACAATCCTTTCCCCATTGGCCTGCCAGATCTGGATCCTGGAGATGGGCTCCAAGTTGTTCAGTGGAACAGCAGACAAAGTACTTTTATTTTCAACTTCAATACTCATTGCTTTAGAAATTATTTTTAGTGTAGCACTTCCTAGTCTGTGACCCTGTCCTGAGAAGGGCTGGAATACAGGTTTTGTAGACATACATACTTCATTTTTTAACTTTAACATTCACCTCTTCTTTATCAAAAATTCCTCGTAATTTTGAAGGTAATTCCCCCTTTTTGATGGAGTTCAGAAACTGCTTAATTGCACCATCAGAGTAACTTCTAAAGTCATCATTGACTGTGAATCCATTTTTCCACAATTTTATATTTACATTTACCTGTTTCTTCTGTTCAGTGGGGGACAAGCATTTGGCCCCAACCTTCACTGCATCTTCAAAAAGAATGTCAACAAAATATTCACAGTCCCTTTGTTGATTATCATTGAGGGATTGTTTGTCAGGAGGTCCTGTTTCAAAAACCCATTCTTCTTTGTGTGTGTGTGTGTGTGTGTGTGTGTGTGTGTGTGTGTGTGTGTTTTCCATTTTTTTATTTGAATTAGAAACAAGATTGTTTTACATGTCAATCCCAGTTCCCTCTCCCTCCCCTTCTCCCCTACCACCTCCCCTACTGAAACCCTACCTATCACATACCCTTTCTGCTCCCCAGTGAGGGTGAAGCCTTCCATAGGGGGTCTTGAGAGTCTTCCATAGCCCCATGCCCCCCGGTGTGTCTTGGCTCAGGGAGTGTCCCTCTATGTGGAATGGGCTCCCAAAGTCCACACCTATGCTAGGGATAAGTACTGATCTACTGCAGGAGGCCCCATAGATTTCCAAGGTCTCCTCACTGACACCTAGGTTCCTGGAGTCTGGATCATTCCTGTGCTAGGTTCCCAGCTATCAGTCTTGGGACCACGAACTCCCTGTTGTTCAGGTCAACTATTTCTGTGAGTTTCACCAGCCTGGTCTGGACCCCTTTGCTCATCACTCTTCCTTCGCTGCAACTGGATTGCAGTTTAGTTCAGTGATTAGTTGTAGGTGTCTGCTTCTACTTCCACCAGCTGCTGGATGAAGGCTCTAGGATGGCATATAAGTCAGTCATCAATCTCATTATCATGGGAGGGCATTTAAGGTAGCCTCTCCTCTGTTGCTTAGATTGTTAGTTGGTGTCATCTTTGTTGTTCTCCAGACATTTCCTTAGTGCCTGATTTCTCTTTAAACCTATAATGTCTCCCTCTATTATGGTATCTCTTATCTTGTTTTCTTCTATTCTTCCCCTGACTTAACCTTTCTGCTCCCTCATGCCCTCCTTATCCCTCTTTTTCTCCCCTTGTCATTCTTCTAGCTCCCTCTCTCCTCCCACCATGCTTCCCAATTTGCTCAGGAGATCTTGTCCCTTTCCCCTTCTCCATGTATGTCTTTCTTAGGGTTCCCCTTGTTTGCTAGCTTCTCTGGCAGTGTGGATTGTGGGCTAGTAATCCTTTGCTCTATATCTAAGATTCATATATGAGTGAGTACATAACCTGTTTGTCTTTTTTGTGATTAGGTTACCTCACTCAGAATGGTTTCTTTTAGTTCCATCCATTTGCCTGCGATTTTCAAGATTCCATTGTTATTTTTCTGCTGAGTAGTACTCCATGGTGTAAATGTACCAGATTTTCTCTGTCAATTCTTCAGTTGAGGGGCATCTAGGCTGCTTCCAGTTTCTGGCTATTACAAATAATGCTGCTATGAACATTGTTGAACAAATGTCCTTGTTATATGAATGTGCTTCTTTTAGGTATATGCCTAGGAGTGGAATTGCTGGATCTTGTGGTAGACTCACTCCCATTTTCTACAGTCATACTGATTTCCAAAGTGGCTGTACAAGTTGGCACTCCCACCAGCAGTGGAGGAGTGTTCCCCTTTCTCCACATCCTCTCCAGCATAAACTATCATTGGTGTTTTTTATTTTAGCCATTCTGATAGGAGTAAGACTGTATCCCAGAGTTGTTTTGATTTGCATTTCCCTGATGGCTAAGGATGTTGAGCACTTTCTCAAGTGTCTTACAGTCATTTTAGATTCCTCTATTGAGAATTGTCTATTTAGTTCTGTACCCCACTTTTAAACTGGATTGTTTGGTGTTTTGGAGACTAGCTTCTTGAGTTCTTTGCATATTTTGGAAATTAGCCCTCTGTCAGATGTGGAGTTTCCCAGTCTGTGGGCTGACGTTTTGTCTTGCTAACTGTGTCCTTTGCCTTACAGAAGCTTCTCTATTAAGGGAAGATACGTAATCTGTGAGGTAAGATACCTTTGATTATATAAATGCCAGCCAAACACAAGCCAGAGTGTGCCAGAGGCAGCAAGGACAGGGGGGCTAGAGAGAGGGGGCCCTGTGTGCCTTGTCTGCTGCTTTAAACCCTATCCCGTGTCACCCTGAAATCACCTTGACCATGCCCTGACAAGCCTGGTCAGGCACACCTGTAGCTTCTAGCAGGCATGGCTTACAGTGTCCCCTACACTTCTCAATTTCAGGAGGTCCCATTTATCAATTGTTGATCTCAGTGTCTGTGCTACTAGTGTTATGTTCAGGAAGCAGTCTCCTGTACCAATTAATTCAAGGATATTTCCCACTTTGTCTTCAAATAGGTTCAGTGTGGCTGTATTTATGTTGAGGTCTCCGATCCATTTGAACTTAAGTTTTGTGCATGGCGATAGACATGGATCTATTGGCAGTCTTCTACATGTCAGTTATGCCAGCACCATTTGTTGAATATGCTTTCTTTAATTCATTGTATAAATTTAGCTTCTTTGTCAAAAATTAGGTGCTCATAGATGTGTGGGTTAATATCAGGGTTTTCATTTCCATTCCATTGGTCTACCTGTCTATTTTTGTGCCAATACCAAGCTGTTTTCAGGACTATAGCTTTGTAATAGAGCTTGAAGTCAGGGATGGTGATGCCTCTGGAAGTTCCTTTTTTGTACAGGGTTGTTTTGGCTATCCTGAGTTTTTTGTTTTTCCACATGAAGTTGAGAATTGTTCTTCCAAGGTCTGTGAAGAATTGCACTGGGATTTTGATGGGGATTGCATTGAATCTATAGATTGCTTTTGGCAAGTTTGCCATTTTTACTATGTTGATCCTACCTATCCAAGAACATGGGAGTACCTTCCATTTTCTGGTATCTTCTTTAATTTCTTTCTTTAAAGACTCAAAATTCTTACGGTACAGGTCTTTCACTGTTTTGGTTAGCGTTACCCCAATGTATTTTATGTTGTTTGTGACAATGGTAAAAGGTGATGTTTCTCTGATTTCTTTCTCCATGATTGTATCATCTGTATATAGTAGGGCTAATGATTTTCTTTGAGTTAATCCTGTATCCTGCCACTTTGCTGAAGGTGTTTATCAGCTGTAGGAGTTCCCTGGTAGAGATTTTCAGGTCACTTATGTAGACTATCATATCATCTGCAAATAGTGAGAGTTTGACTTCTTCCTTTCCTATTTGTATTCCCTTGATCTCCTTTGTTGTCTTATTGCTCTAGCTAGAACTTCAAGTACAATATTGAAGAGGTATGGAGATAGTGGACAGCCTTGTCCCCGATTTTTGAGGAATTGCATTGAGTTTCTCTCCATTTAATTTGATGTTGGCTGTTGGCTTGTGTATATTGCTTTTATTAGGTTAAGGTGTATTCCTGTTATCTCTGATCTCTCCAAGACCTTTATCATGAGGGGGTGCTCCTCAAAGTATTCCACACAATAGAAGCAGAAGGGTTATTGCCAAACTCTTTTTACGAGGCTTCAATAACCTTGGTACCCAAGCCACACAAAGACACAACTAAGAAAGAGAACTACAGACCAATATCCCTCACGAACTTTGATGCAAAAAAACCTCAATAAAATACTGGCAATTTGAATCCAAGAACACATCAGAGAACTCATCCACCATGATCAAGTAGGCTTAATCCCAGTGATGCAAGGATGGTTCAACATTCGAAAATCCATCAATGTAATCCACCATATAAACAGACTGAGAAAAAAGTACCACATGATCATCTCAGTAGATGCCAAAAAAGCCTTTGACAAAATCCATTCTTCTTTTATACTGTCAAGGTTATCTACTTCTTTCATTCTCTTTCTGCTACTGGGTGCGGCTGAGGCGGGGATGGAGGCCTCTGCCCGCCAGCGTCCTTCCCTGGCTGTGCAGTCCTGCTGTCAGGAAGCCCAGGGTGCTGACTCTGCTGTCAGGAAGCCCAGGGTGCTGACTCATTGAGGAGCAGATGCCCTGGTGGCAGGTGACAAGCGAGGAATGCCTCAGGGGAAACGCCCACCTGAGCAAGGTGAGGCCCTGTGGCTTAATCCTTGGTCTGGGAGAGTCTGCTAGTACTGCAGCCACCTCCCTGCCTGAGAGTCCCTTAGGCCAGGAGCTTCCTGAGAATCTCTTTAGGAACCAGCCACGGAGACACCATCAGCCTCCCTCAGTCTGCCTGACAGATGCGCCCCAAGGACGGCTCCGCTTGGCTCCGAGGAGCGTGCCCGGCTCCCTAATATTATTTCTATTCTTAAAAATTATACTGATAGTAGAAATTATCCTTCTGACTATCCACAGCTATATTTATGACCAGTAGATGGAATATTTTCACAAGATAAACACACAAGCAGATGTTATTAGGGAAGAAATGAAGTTCTTAGGGAAGCAATAAAGTGACTCATGAGAGAAATTACAGACTGGAGCAACTGGTTCCACAGCCAGTGTCCCCATGTCCTTGCCAGGTGGGCTCCCCACCAGGGAGTTATGCCTCTGATGGGTCGATCTGCTGAACACTAATTGTCACCTGCTGTATACTCCCATGGCAGCTCTCAGCAGTTGATGTTGGTTGTGGGCTTGCTGTAAACTGTCTTTGTTATGATTGGGTATGTTCTTTGTGTCCCTAATGTTTCCAGAAATTTTATCATGAAGGGGTGTTGGATTTTGCCAGAGGCCTTTTCTGCTATAATGGCATGACCATATTTTTTTTATCTTTTTGTTTGTTTATATGGTGAATAGCTTTTATTTATTTTCATATATTGAACCATCCTTGCAACTCTCCAATGAAGCCTACTTGATCATCACTGATAAGTTCTTTGTTGTGTTCTTGGATTTGATTTGCAAGTATTTTAAATGTATTTTTGCATCTATGTTCATAAAAGAAATTAGTCTGTAATTCTCTTCCTTTGTTGAGTCTTGGTAGGTTAGGTATCATGGTAACTGTGGCCTAATAAAATAAATTAGGGAATAATTTGAGTTGTATGGTATTAAATCTTCCTTGAATGTCAAGTATGTCATTATGATTCTCTAGATTTCCTTGGTCTTGTCTGTTGTAATGTCCTTTTCATTTTTGAGTTTACTAATTTGGATATCCACTCTTTCAGCTTTTTAGCTAGTTTGGATGAGGGTTTGTCAATCTTGTTGGTTTCTTAAAGAGCTAACTCTTTGTTTCATCGATTCTTTGTGTTTTTATCTTTGTTTCTATTTTATTCATTTCAGCCATGAGTATGATTATTTTTTGGCACTTACTCCTCTTGAGTATGATTATGTTTTTTTCTGTTGTAGAATTTTCAGGTGAGTTGTGAAGTTGCTAGTATTAGATGTCTCTTATATTTATTTTTATGTAGGCACTTAGCATTATGAATTTGCCTCTTAGGACTGATTATATTGCATTCCTTAGGTTTGGGTATATTGTGTATTCATTTTCATTTTCATTGAGTTCTAGAAAGTCTTTAATTTATTTCTGTGTTGACTCATTTTTTTTTTATTCAGAAAAGAGTGGCTCAGTTTCCATGAATTAGTAAACTTTCTTGTTGTTGATATCCAGCTTTAATCCATGGTGGTCTGACAGGATGGAGGGAGTTACTACAATTTTCTTGTATCTGTAGAGACTTACTTTGTGTCTGAGTGTCATGGCCACTATTAGAAAAATTCCATGAGGTGTAGAGAAGAAAGCATATTCCTTTGTGCTAGACTGACTGCAGATCGACTTCCCTTCTTCCTGGGTTCCAGTACTCCAGCCTCATCCCCAAGTCTAGCAGAGCACTGGCTGTGGTCTCCATTTCCCCCCTGATCCCATTGCCTTCATATCTCAAAGATCCTCCCCTCCAACCTTCTTCCCACCACCTCATCCCAGTCTCCCAGCCTTAACCAGCAGCATTCATTCCCTGTGAACACACCAGCTGAGCAGCCAGGGAAACAGGAAAGCTAACTGAAGACCTTCAACACTCCCTCCTCTCCTTCAAACCCAATTTCCTAGTCTCATCCCTGTCTCTGCAACAGAAGACCTGCTGCAGGCTTCCTTCCCCCTCTGCCTACATCTCCTGTGGATCCCACAGACCCCCGCCCCAAGTCTCCTTTCCCCACTTGTTGCTTTATCCCAGCCTCCCAATTCCAATAGGCACTCCACAATATCACACAATTCTGCCAGGGAAGCAGGTGGCCTGTCTATAGATTTTCCTTTTTCCTCTGTTCTTTGTAGTGGCCTTCAGTTCTCCTAGATCCAGTTCATCAGTTTCACCCCCAGTGCTAGAGCAGACCTCTGGGGTGACCTTTGTCCTCTGTCCCTCCCCTTGTTTCAAGGAAACTAATAGCAGATCCTGTTGAATACTCTGATCTCCTCCCTTCTGTGAACTCCCTCAGACTATCAGCCTATCTACATTCCTACGTGTCAACTCCCATTGATCAGAAATACATTTTACTGGGAAGTGACATTAGCCAAACCATATCAGGGCCATAAAATTTCCTACCAGGCAACAAACAGCCATCACAGTCTGGCAAAATCTAGAGAAGACACAGAAACCAAGGAGCAAAACACATACCAAAACAAAAACAAATCCAGACAACAGTACCTATGTAGGGAAAGATCTCTATGTACCTGTCTCAGTAACCACACCCATTTTGGCGTGGCTGCTGGTGCATACTGGGCTGGTGGGATAAAGGCCTGAGGAGAGGGGTGCTCCTCCTCTCTTTGGGTTCTGGTTGGGTCTTGGAGAGCTGCTGAGACTGGATGCTTGGAGCGCTAACGTGGGCTTTCAGTTTCTCATGTATGTGATTTCCCCTCAATAAAGTTAACCAACAATACCCATGTCCCATGTACGGTTATCTTTTGCCTATACAACTAGACTTATAATCATTCCAGTTGTGGATGATTAGATGTCACCATAAAAACACAATCAATAAGCTGAGTGTTGGTGGTGCATGCCTTTAATCCCAGCACATGGGAGGCACAGAGGCAGGCGGATCTCTGTGAGTTTGAGGCCAGCCTGGTCTCCAGAGCGAGTGCCAGGATAGGCTCCAAAGCTACACAGAGAAACCCAGTCTCAAAAAAAAACCACAATCAATAACAGCCAGGTAAATATGTCTCCACTAGAGAGCCCAGCTATCCTATCACAGTAGGCCCCGAATATTTCAACAGAGTTAAAGCACAATAAAAATCCTGTATAAAAATAACGGGCAGCCTCAAAGAGGAAATTAATAAATCCCTTAAAGAAATACAGGAAAACATAAAATGGTGTGAAGAAATGAACAAATAAATCACTTTAAAAAATCCAAAAAAACACAAAGGTAAGAAAATGAATAAAACTGATTAAGACCTGAAAGTGTAATTAGAATCAACAAAGAAAACCCACACTGAGGGTGGAAAAGTTTGAGGAGCTCCTTTCCTTTCCTATTCATAAGATAATCAGTTCCCAGGGAAAGTATTTTCTTGTTATCTCCATTTCATTCTCCCCAGTCCTGCTTGTACCGTGGTGGATCATGTGGGCATAAGCTGGGCCACTCAGGCCATAAGTAAAGGTTGGACAAGGCCTGAATAAACTTGCTGGCTCCACTGAAAGTTTATTGAGATGCTCATCTCACCTAAAATCTGGCTGGGTAAGGCTAGGGGAGAAATCTGGGTCCCTAAGAGGTGTCCCCTAAACAGTGCTATTAGAAAAGCAACTCAGATGGCTGGTGGGTTATAGGTAGAGAAATTTAGGGACAAAGGAAAGTCAGGCAGAGCCAGGAATATTTGAGTGCTCACCCCTCAGCCACTATGACATCAGGATCTTACAGGGACACCTTCTGACTTCTCATAGAGGTCCATAATCAGGTGAGGATGGGTTTCCTTCAGAGCTTGGTAGACTTGGTCTTTGCTGTCCCAGTCCCAGGACCTGCTGAGGCTGAAGAGTTTCCGCATCTTGCCTTGGTTGGTGGCCTCAGCCCGCACTGCCTCATACTCCTCTTCACTCAACACCAGATTATACAGCCTGTCCAAAAGAGGGTCCACTGATGTCACTCGGGCTACCAACTGCTCCCGATGGTGGTCCACAAAATGTATCCTGGCAGCAGCATCTAGGGATGAAGACACTGGCACTGAGCAAAGCAAGGCAATTCCATGGGCTCTCACACTGACTGCCCACTTCTTGTATTTATTTATTTATTTATTTATTTATATATTTATTTATTTATTTTCAGGGATTTCATCTGCAACCCTGGCTCTGGAGAGTCATTTGAAAAAAATTCTGTGCCTTTCCTGAGGCCTGTTATTTGTCTGACACTCTACCAAACCAGGAAGAAGGGTTCATGGTTGGATGGTCAGTTTGGAAGTGTGTGGAGTTGTTGTCTCCATGGGAAGCAGCAAGGGGCATGAGAGGAACTCTGCCCTGGGCATGCATGTCTCCTGCCTGTCCTGATGAGATCTGCAAAGTTAGGTTCCCTCCTTTCCCACTGCCCTTCCGTCAAGGATCAGATGATCTACCAGCAGAATACTATTGGCCCTGCCTGGCCTCATATAGATGTTAGTTACCTTTGAGTGCTTCAGCGATCATGGATGGTGTAGGTCTGAGGTCCCCTGGAAGAAAAGAGAAATGGTGCAACTGTAATGATGCCTGTCACCAACACTCAATGCTCTCTGTGACTCTCCCATCCATGCCTGAGATTTTGAAAATGAGCTACAGAGATTCTAACATAGTCTGGAAGGTGAACATTTCCTTACTCACACAGGGAATTGAGGCACCAGGTGTATCCTCATTGCTAGAGAAGACATAAGAATCTCCCATATGATCTCAGCATCATTTTCATCCTAGATTGAAGTCTCTATGGAGAATTAACCAAGTCCCATGCTGGCTTATATCATTTGACATTTGATCCTGGGTAGAAAACTTTTTTTTTCTCATTTGACCTTGTACTCTCACATGCCACAAATGTTCTTGATTTGTTGCAGAATCAAGATGAAACAAGACTAAGCATATGAACAATGAGCAAATTTTAGCTTCAAGTGAAGGAGGTTAATAAATTTCAGCTCATGAATAAGCTCCAAATATTTAAGAAAACCCCAAATTCACTGTGCTCTAGCAGTTTAGGGAAGTCATCTCAAGGACCCAGTTTGTAGTACTGGAAGCCCTGGATTCATTCGTATGAAGGAAGGATGATATTCCATCTTCACACATCGTGATGTGCAGATAAACTGGAGCATCTCATCAAGAGAGTGATTGAGTATAATGAATTTTAAAACCAAGATGTAAGAGTTGGGACACAAGAGGGGGCATGATTATCATCTTCCAGTATTTGAATACTTTTCCACAGGAGAGGGAGGACAGATTAATGAGTCCCATAGAACAGAATTTAAATAATCATGACAAAGATGTTGGCTTAATAAAGAAAAACATCAACATTGCTCCCATCAGCTAAGAATCACACTATGAGATCTGTATTAACAGTATTTAACCTTTCCAATCATCCTATCAGTTACCCATTCTGATCTTCAGTTTACAGGTGAGGAATCTCAGACTCAAATGAGTTAAGTCATTTTTTCAAGATTGTCTGAAGAGCAAGTGCTGGAGTGAGATTCAAACCCTGGCCTGATGTTGGGGCAGCTCAGTTCTCCACTGGTGGCTCACTCAAGCCAAGGCTGAGCAAAGCCTATTATTTTATCACATATTTAGACTGTTTCTAGCAGCTCAGAAGCAGGGACAATAACTATTTGACAGATGACAAGAGCTGGGCATCCCCAGATGTACTGATTAGAGGAGCTTCTTTTAGAATTGTGAGCATTGAACTAAGACTGTTCTCTTATTTCATTAAAGAAATGTCACTATTTGGTTTTCTCTTGTCCATGTCAGCTTGAAAATATTGATGAGTTACAATAGCCAATAAAGAAATAAAAATCTAAAATTTTGGGCCAGAAAACCTAACCACAGAAATGGAAGCACTCTTTAAGAAAAATCATATATATGGAAGTAATTAAGGAGGGCCTTAGAAGAAGAAAGGACATTCCTGAGGCTCATTGTTTGTAAGAATTAGTATTCTTATTCTTAAAAGCACACTATACCCTCAATGCAGTCCCAGTCAACATGCTAGGGACAGTCTTCACAAATAGTGTGGGGGAAATGCTGAAATACATGTGGAACCACTAGAGACATAGGATGTCCATAGTAATTCAGAACAAAAACAATTTTGTAGAAAGCTTCATCACACCTGATTTCAAATCAATGCTATAGTCATAATAGTAAAAGTAGCATGGTATTGGCAGAAAAAGATGTGCAGATCAATAAAACATAATAGCAACCCAGATAAAAGTCCACACGACCATAGACAGCTACCTGGTCTTTGACAAAGAACCCAAAATATACCTTGTAGGAAAGACATCCTGTTAAACAAATGGTTCTGAAAAACTAGATAGCACTGTGTGGAAAATTAAACTGCCTACCTCTCACTTTAAAAAGTCAACTCTAAATGATCAAAGACCTTAATGTGGGACCCAATACCCGAAACTTGTAGAGGAAGATTAGGGAGAGCATTTCAACACAGCAGCACAAGTCACAATTGTGTCACTAAGACTCTGGTAGCCTAGGAATTAGATCTAATAATTGATAAATTGGATCTCAAGACACTAAAAGAAAAGTTCTGAGTATCAAAGGAAACTTAATTGAGTGAAGATGCAGCCAAGAATGGAAGAAACTACTTCCCAGTTAAAATTTGACAGATTAGTAATAGGAAAATGTATGGAACTGAAAACATAAACAAGAAGAAAACAGCACAGTTTTGAGGTTTGTCATAGGAGTAACCACAGGATTCTTAAAGGAGGAAATATACAAAGGTAGGAAATACTTAGCTATTATGTCAATACAGCTTGAAATTACATATGATCCCAATTCTCATGCCTTGAGAATGTCCAATATGAACGATTTAAATGATAATGAATGCTGGAGTGTATGTGGAGACAGCTAACACTTACACACTGCCTTTGGGAGTGCAAACTAGTGCAGCCTCTGTCTAAAGCAATCTGGAGGCTTCTTAAGAACTAGAAATAGAACTACCATATAAACCAACCTTACCACTCCTGGTAATATATCTAAAGAAATACATATTATACTATGGAGACATTTTCAAAGCCATGTTTCCCGAAGTTCTGTTCACAATATCTGGGAAATGCAAGAATCCTAGATGGCCCTTTACAGTTAATTCAGTAATGGAGTGTGGCTCATATATACCTTGGAGTTTTTCAGGGATGAAGTAAATTGCTTTATGAAAGTAAAGTATACAATAGGAAGATAAGCCAGACCCCAAAGGAAAGACACAGCATCTCTCACATGCAGTTTCTATTCTGGAGCCTTTAGTTCTATGAAGTCGGTATATCCCTGGAAACTAGAAAAATAGAAATGGGGCAGTGATTTAGGAAGGAAAGGAGGGGAGTAGCTTATTGGTGAAATGAGGGTAGAGAGGGAATACTTGGAGCAGAAATGGTCAAACAGTAAGAGGGGTGGGAGATGGAGGCTATGGGGGGCAGATGGGATGGGTTACTGAAAATGAAGACAGTATTTAAAAGTCACATTGATACCAATACAAAAATCATAAAAGAGTTGAATACAAGACACCCTATCAGGATTGAAATGGGAGGTCTTAGAAGTAATGAATTTCAAAAACAAAACGGAATTCCAGGTTGGGGTATCTCCATAGGAACCATTGGGCAGGGAGGCCCTGGAGGTTCCCATGACAATACAGGTGCATTTCATTTTTCTTGGCTCCACATCAGAGCTAGTGAATAAGAACTTATTGCCAAAGACACCACAAATGTTGAATATGTGGTTTAGAGAAATCAAGCTGGAACTGAGTTTGAAGCTTCATTGTGATGCTTTATAGTGTGATGCTTTATAGATGATGTTAAGCAGGCTGCTGAGGAAGAAAAGGCATCAATTGCCAGGAAAGATGGTCCCATTGCTGCAATAGTGGCACAAGAGTGATGGGAGCAACCAGTAGCTCCCTGATTACACTTCTGGGCCACCCACAAATAGAATCCACCCCTAGCATTTTAAACTGAAAATACAAACAAACCCAGGCCTTTGGATGCCTTAGGCCCTTGAGAGAAGCTACTATTGCTACTTAGATAAATGGACATAGTGTCAATGCCTGTCTTCATATCTATGTTTATACCATAGACAAAGGATCTTTTCAGCCTTATCCAGGAAGCCTCTCGCTGCTGTGGATGGAGGTGAATGCAGATACCTGTGTCTGTGCAGGTTACTGAGATGGTTGAGTACTCATCCCTATAAGTAGTTATTTACACCACACCTTAAGGTTCTAAGATTGTTGTGGAAGAGAAATTCGAAGAACGTACGGACAGAAGACATCGGGAATGTTTGTGAAGATATGGAGAAGAGGTTGTGAAGTGGTCTCTTCTAAGCATAACATGTCTCATAGCACCTGCACTTAGTGTCCCTGACGCACACAAGTAGGGTCTGTGCATCAGTCAGCTAGACACGGGGAAGCAGCTCACAGGGACAGTGCTGCTTAAATATTGGCAAATAATAGATTATGGGAGAAAGGGATGTATGCACTCCATCTGTATCCACTGGTAAACTCACTCCTTTTTACTGGGTAGTTCAAACACACAGGAACACAGATGGCCCTAGGGAAGCTCTGAGAGACACAAAGCAAAGTTTATTACTGTGGGAAAGAAATTTGTTCACTCATAATTGCTTAAGTCCTGAGAACACTATTGGAAACCACATGAGAGCGCACAATCGGAGGCATAGAGTCACAGGAGGCCTGTCCTTATAAGGAGCATCTTTTATGGGCTTCCTGCCTCTTCTTTCTCCCCCTCTTCTCTTCTCTTCCCTCCTCTCTTCTCTCCCCCTCCTCTCTTCTGTCCCTCCCCCTCTTCTGTTCTCCTTCCCTTCCCTTCCCTTCCCTTCAAATTTTCCTGCCCCTCTTCTCCCAGCTTGCTCTCACTCTAACTCTAACCACCTGTTTGGGATCTAGCAAAAGCCACATAACTAATCTATTTCAAGACACCAAGAACTAATGACAATACACCTTTTCCCACTCATTGCCTTTCTTCAACCTTTGGAGTATATGGACTTGAAAAAAATTTACCTGGTTTCAATAAGGCTTCCCATATGAGATTCTTATTCTTCTTGTCTCTGATTTGCAGCTTAATCCCTGAACCCATGTGGCCAACGTGAATCTCTGAGAAGAGCTGGCATTCCCCGGGGCTCCTGTAGCCCAACTCCAGTTCCTGAAGAAAGAGAGGGGGATCGAGAGAGGGATAGAGAGGCATTGTGAGAAACCTCTCTCTACTCATGTGAACAGTGCTTTCCACACCCCCATACTTTCTTGCTCTTGCAAACCACATTAAACACCAGGTATCTTTTGCACTGAGGTAACCCACAGCCTTTGAATGCAATCTTTACTCAGAAGGTTGGAACATTGTGGAAGAGGACATAGAAAGAATGTAGCAATGAAGGTACTGAGAATGTTAATCGACTCAATTTGGACTCTCATCATGATGACTGACAAAAATGTGACAGGAAGCAATGTAAGTAAGGGTTTATATTGTTGTTTAGTTTCATTAGGAGGAACATATAGAAGCTGGGGCTCCATTCTTGGTGGCAGCATTTTGTGGCACAGCTTGTTATATCCCAGAGGATCAGCAATCAGCTAGTAGATGTGGGGGTCAAGGCATGGATATAACCCTCATGGCTTGCCACAACTCCCCAAATATTAGCATTAACTAGGGATCAAGTGTTGAAACGGTTACACGTGTAGGAGGCATTTTTGATTTAAACCATAACAACTGAGACATCATCCTGTAAGGTCGGCTCATAAATCTTAAGCCAGGGCTTGCTGTCCACGTTAGGCTGACCCCTTCTCCATGCCATATGAATGCAATCCCTCAATTCCCCAGGCCTGCTCTGCTGTATTCCTGTGTGGTCCCTTAGATTGTTTTCCAGCTAACTAGGATGTATTCTTACTCATCCCAAATCCCAATAGTTTTCTCCCCAATCTCAGTTTGATGCAAAGCCCACAGGTTTCCCAAGCCTGGTATCTGACCCTGAAGAGCAGTAAATTCTGGATTCTCACCTTTGGGATGATTTCCAGCTTCTTGGATGCAGACACAATGTAGCGTGAGCCGATGTAAAGAGAGTCTACTGGGGGTGGCTTATTTATTCGAACAAACTGAAACTTCATTTCTTCTTCATCAATGGATTAGGGAACATTGCAGTTAGCGATTAGGTAGATTTCTGATCTACAACAGCTATCTGGGGTGAATAAGGTGAGGTGGTGGATCAGTGTCGGAGGTGGGATCAGGTGACAGCACCCGGCAGTCTTCTGCCTTGTGTTCTGCCACACACTGTTGAATTATTGGCCCCTGTCATATTCATTTCAGGGTCCCTGCCATAGAGGAAGGGGTTTGGCTAAATGTTGAATGTGGAGAAATGCCATCCTTCTGATGGGTGGAAAGGGGCCACAGAAGGCTGTGCAGAGATAAAGGGGCATTTAAGGCAGTGGAGAGGGGCTCTGTTGTGAGGGGCCAAGAAGAGTGCAGAATCATAAACACCAGAGTTCTCCGTATAGAACTGCATCACCACTGGAGAATCTCTCCAAGGGGTTTATATTCTGTCTCAAGTTTTCCTTCACCCCACCCTGGCCCCACCCACCATTGGGGTTCTCAGTGTCACCTTGCAGATTGTGCAGTCATTGGGGATCAGGTAGAGATGAAGGGTGAGTTCGTTGAGATTGAGATGATAGTAGATCAGTGTGATGGAAGTGATGGGGATGAAGTGTCCAAAAGCAGGGATCATTCTCACTGGAACTCCCACTGGGGAGAAGCTTGGGCTTTTCAGTACTGCGTAGTGCTGCTCCACCCTGGCTGGAATTTCTAGGATGATCCCATGTTCTTGAAAGTGGGCCACATGGAACAAGAAGATGTCCATTTGTTCCTCTGTGAATGAAAATTTTCAAAAATGTAGATTTAGCATTTCCATTTAGCTGTCCTTGGTTGGAAAAACAGCATCCCAGGATTTAGATTGACTGTGGAATGAAATGGCCACCATAGTTGGTGGGACAATTTGGGAAGGAGTAAGAGGTGTGACCTTGTTGGAAGAGGTGTATAACTGGAATGGACTTAGAGGTTTCAAAAGCCTTTTCTACTTCCATGTTCCTTTCTCTCTACTCCCTGAAGTTAAACATGTAAACTTTCAGCTGCTGCTCCAGTGCCAAGCCTTTCTGCTTTCTACCATGCTTGATGCAGTGATGGTCTTGGACTCACCCTCTGATTCTGCAAGTCCCAATAAAATATTTCTTCTACAAGTTCCTTGGTCATGATATCTTTTAGCTTTTACTAATTTTTGGTGTTTATGAGAAAAACTATGAACTAAAAATATGATTTTATTAATTGATCCTAAGTAAGAACATATCAGAACAATGAAACCTTTTCATAGTATTGATTTCCCATGCCAGGAAGTTGAATCTGACTTTCTACTAGAGGTCATTCATGCTGACTCCCTCACTGGATCAGTCTTGGCTGTGGCTCTGGGTAGCTGCTGGCAGAGCATTCACAGTGGAGTGGATTCTTGAGAAACTGGAGAATGAGTAGGTTTTCTGAGGTGCTGCTATCACCAGCCTTGGTGTCTTGGGGTTGGCAGTGTCTACTAATATGCTTGTTTCAGGCTGGAGCTTGATGTTATAAAAGCAACCTGATGGTACCTACTTTTGTTCACTGAAGACAAAGCTGGATAGATCCCTGAACTGGCTAACATAAAATGTGAGTTGATAAAATCTAGAATCACCTTGGTTACAGGCCTTAGGGCATGATAGAAGGAGATTATCGTGATCAGGAAATGTCGATTTGGAGGACCTACCTTTGTGAAATCCAAGAACTAGGTTCCAGAACTGTGTAATATGGAGAACGTCACAGGAGCACAAGCATTCACTGTTCTCTGCTCCCTCTGTTGACACAAGTGTACCAGGCACTGCAAGCTCCATGTTCTCAGACTTCCGGGTAGGATGAACTATTTCTTTTAAATGTGAGGCAAAATAAATCTTTTCTCTAAGTTTCTTTGGTCAGGTATTTTTGGTTGAGCTACAAGAAATGAAACTGCCTAGAAAATTGGCACCAACAGTTGGGTCATTTCTATACTAAACCTAATCATATGGTTCTTAGGCATTTGGGTGTGTTTTGTGGCTAGAGTGTGCAAGAGTTTGGTACTTCAGACTACAAAAGCTGAGAAGACTATTGGGACATTCTGGTGGAAAGAGGTCAGACACGAATACTGTTCATGAGGTTTCAGAGAGTACCAAGGTTTCTATTGGGAACTGTAAAAGGATCCATTCCTGTGACAGTTTGCCTAAGAATCTGCTTTCATTGAGTACATGCCCTGAATGTGATTGAAGTTCAATTGAAAGATTAATTTGGTAGGAAGACATTTAAGACAGTAAACATTCACCCTGATTCAAAAAATCAGCTGCAGTTGTTGGAGATCAGCATCACTCTTCCTAAGATCACCTTGTGAAGATCGAAATTCATTTAAAGGCAACTTGTACTGAAGACATCACTTTAAATCTCAGATAAGTGGTGGTCTTTATGGATTTTAAAACTGTTGGAATTATTAAAGGTTTTAGAGACCTTTGAAACTGCCCGACTCCCTTCTTGCAGGAGTAAATGATATTCATTACCTTCCTAAGACCTGATGGGACTACGTGGTGCCTGATTTTCTTTGCTAATATTGGAACTTTACTGAGGCATTTAAGATGACTTACCAAATTCTTTCATTTCTATTCTCATTTTAGGGTTTTAACAAAGGGTCCTACTACAAATTTGTGGATGTAAGTCATACTTATTCTGCTTTAGCCTCCTGAATTGTGGAATTGCATGTCTGTGCCACCATCTGGCCCTGTGGCTGTCCTTCCTAAATGTATTGCTGCTTCCTTGCACTGTAACATTATAATCTCCTTTAAATATTCCACTGGGGCAACTGCCTCATCTGATAGTGGGAGTGAGAAACAGGAAAGGCAGTGACCTGCAGGGAAGAAGCTTGAGTGGTGACTGGGGCAAGTGTTGTTGGGGAGACCCGGAAATCTGCGTGGAGCTGCAGGGTTGGCCTTATTAGACAAACTAGGAAGGCACCATCTGGGGAGCAGTGCTCCTGGGTCAGTGTCAGGAGCTCAGGGCCTCGAGTGTTTGTGGATGTCACTATTAATTTTACTTGTTTTGTAAGATTTTACAACTGAGTCCTGCTTGGCTTCTTCATCTTCATTTTCTTCTTCTTGTGTGCTTGCATTAAATATGAATATCTTTAACCCAGAGGATTAAACTTGTTTTCTATTCATTGTTCTTCAACTGCTGGAGCAGCCCATGTTTCTGTTTCACCTCTCATGACTTCTTCAGCTGTTATGTCTCACCTCTATGGCTGCTCAGCACCTTTATACCATGAACACACATCATCTTCATCTCCTGTGAGCTGGATACTTCTGGTATCTATGGTGGGCTTTTTCCTGTTCTCCTTGAAGTAGGAGAGGAAGTTAGTCTCAGTAGCCAGTTGTATAACCTCTGGTTCCTTGCTGTTGTTGCTTTTCCTCTTTTTAGGCAGCCTGAGTGTCCAAAATATCCTACTCTTGAATTCTTAACACCGCCCCCACCAGCATGGAGAGAGGTGTACTAATGGTTTTCTTTAAGAGATCTTTCTCTGGAAATATCGCATTTGTGAAAATAACTTCTGGAAATATTTTTACAGATGACTGAGGCTGGGACATTTTATGAGCCCTCCCTCTTTCATAAGAAGCTCCTCTTTTTGACTCAAGTATCCCAATGGTATCTGGTGATGTCATTTCTCATCCTAGAGCAGTATAATGCCTGACACTATTGGTAGACCTGGGGTACCAAATGATCCTTATAGTTTTCTTAGTCATCATTTTCAACAAACTCTTCTCATTGCTCAGTTTATTCTTGGTTTCCTGCTGATTTCATGAGAGCTTTGGTATATAAAAAGATCTTAATAAATGCAGTCAATATTGCTACTGAGACATCAATATTGCTACTGAGACATCACTTTCCACTTACAGAACTCTTTTAGGTAAAACAGAAATAAATTCCTAATGCTGGGGAACACATGCTTCAAAGAATATACATCAGACAAGAAGGTATAGAAAACATCTCAGCATCACCTCTATAGCCCACTCTGTATCACTAAGGAAGCCATGAGACCTTCCCTCATCACCATCATCCTACAGTCTGCTATATGACCTATCAAGTCCTCCCATTAGTACCACCCTGCTCCTTATGCTTCCCTTGGTTACCTGGAAGAGCTACAAAGTGAGGAAGGTACACAGCAGCCACAGCTCCCTGCTCAGCTTTGATGGCAAACAAAGGTCCAGCCACTATGTGAGTGTGCTTCAAGGGAGTCTTTTCCAGGTGTTGGGTCCAGGTACAGAATCCAATATCGATGGACACTGCCCATGTCACCACAAAGCAGAGTCCTGTGTTGGGACAGTGGTAGGAACCAGGCACAGGAAACTGAACTCTAGAAGAAGGACAGGACGATACCAGTGAATGCCAGCTCTGCTCCTCTGCTGAGTGCAGACCCCAGTCCAGGGATGGAGACACCAAAGACTTTAGCCAGATGGCTCTGAGCTCTGGTTCCTCTGCTGTGTCTATGTGGATCCTTGACTAAGTCACTTAACCACCAAATCTGTTTTCTCTTCTGTACATGGAGGCAACGACAACACCATCTCATAGACCTGTGAGTACTGAGTGATCCAGAGCACACCTACAGGTGCCACACACCTGGAACAGTTAGCGCCTGTGATGATGAGGATGATGAAATAGGTGTGTTTGTGTGTGTGTGTGTGTGTGTGTGTGTGTGTGTGTGTGTGTGTGTACTTCTGGGGATCAAGCTAGGACCTTGTGCAGAGTAGGCAAGGGCCGTACTACTGAGGTTTATCTTCAGTTTTTACTGTTAATATTCTTAAAGTATATTTCACAAAAATAAGAGTTCATCTGATAATATAGGTGATGAATCGTTGGACCTGACAAAGTGCTGTACCTAGATCTTCAGTGAATTTCTCAAGGCTTCTTGACAGATGGGTGGACAAGTATCAGTTTCTGTTGAAGGAAGTTCAAGTGTCAGTTTTCCAGCTGACAGAGTGACTCTGACAGTGTTGGAAGAGGGTAACAGGTTATGGAAGACACCATGACTGTTTATATAATAACTGTGTATATATTATTCTTAGGACTATAATTCTTGGAGGCCAGGGCATCCTCATGTTCTTGACCCTAGTGGGTTCTTGGCACACAGTGGTTGGTAGTGAAGCAGGAGTGCTGAGTTTATAGGGATTTAAAAGAAATCTAAGAGACAGGAGAAACCAAATGCTATGAGCGAACAGATGCTGTTTACACCATGACTAAAATAACCAGCAGAAAGTCCCCATTTCAGGTAATGAGGAAAGTTAAGCACAGACTGTATAGATGATTTGAAGGACTAATGTCAGGTCTGTTGATGTGGTAATGGTAATGGTGATCTGGTCATGGCAGACAAGGTCCTGTCTTAATTACGGGGCAGGCATAGTGAAATGTTTGTGGGTGAAAACACCTGATGTCCTGCACTCAGAATACTGTGATAGTGATGACAAGGGAGGAATGTGAGTAGTTGAAACAAACTTGGAAGAATGGCTGCTGGAGGTGCGTAATTGGACAGGGAAGATCTTGTGCTCTCCAGTTTTGTAAATGTTTGAAAATTTCATGAAAAAGACCCCTATTTTTATAACAACCCAAACTTCTTATTTCAGTCCTGGCCTTGACACCTGCATTGGTGAGGAAAGGAGGAGACACGGTAGAGACTAGGTGTGTGCTGGGGAAAGTCATGTTTTCCAGGCAGAGCTCACTCACCGGTACAGGTTTCTCTCTTTGTCAATCACCTCAGTAGCCACAGGCCCTGTAAGGCCCCAGAAGTCATCTTCAGTCCCCAATGGTTCTGTGTGCTTGTGTCCTGGAGAGTTAGGTGAAGATGGATGGAGAGTCTTTAGTGGTGTAAGTTGTGAGCACGTTTCTCTAAAGAGACTCGTCTCCCTAGCTTTCTTCAGTAGTGGACCATGGCTGAACTTGTTTCCAGGTTTTCCAGTCTAGGCTTTAGCAGGAGGTACATCTGCAGGTTTTATCACTGTTCTTCAGACTACAGGCATGATTTTCATATCTGTCTATCTATCTATCTATCTATCTATCTATCTATCTATCTATCTATCTCTACTCTATCTATAGAGTTTTGTCTTTCTACCCTTCTTTTTGACCACCAGCCCAGCATAATACCTGCTTCCACACCAGCTCATGTGTTTTCTTTTTTAAATTTTATTTCTTCATTTTACATATCAACCATAGTTCCCCTTCCCTTGTCTCCTCCTCCTCTCCCTACCTCTCCCCAACTTACCTTTATCCACTCCTCAGAAAGGGTAAGGCCTCTCATGGTGAGTCAACAAAGCATGTTACATTCAGTTGAGGCAGGACTAAGCACCACCCCTTTCCCTCCATCAAGGCTGAGCAAGGCATTCCACCATATAGAATGGGTTCCAAGCAGCCAACTCATGCACTAGGGATATATCCTGGTTCCACACACTGACCAGTTTACAAAACTGTTGCCCACACGCAAAGGGCTTGGGTTTGGTCCTATGCAGACTTCTCAGCTGTCAGTCTAGTGTCGAGGTCTCCCATAAGTTTGGGTCAGCTTTCTCTGTGTATTTCCCATCATGATCTTGATCTTCACTTACTCATATAATTCCCTCCTCCCTCTCTTCAACTGGACTCCCTTAGCTTGTCCCGGTGCTTTGTGGATATCTACATCTGCTTCCATCAGTTACTGGATGAAGGTTCTATGATGACAGGGTAGTCATCAATCTGATTAAAAGGGAAGGACAGTTCAGGCACCCTCTCTACTATTGATGAGGGTCTTAGCTGGGGTCATCCTTGTGGATTCCTGGGAATTTCCCTAGCATCAGGTTTCTTCCTAGCCCCTTAATGGCTCCCTTTATCTCTTTCCTTGCTCTCCCACCTATCTCTCCACCAACACCATCATCTTGTTCCCTCATGTTTTTAACCCCCATCCCCTCACCTTTACTGCCCCAGCCCAGAATTTACTCAGTAGATTTCATTTATTTCCCCTTTTCAGGGTGATCCATGTTTCCCTCTTAGGGACCTCCTTGTTACCCAGCTTCTCTGGAGCTGTGGATTATGGTCTGGTTATTCTTTGCTTTACATCTTGTATCCATTTATGAATGAATACACAATGTGTTTGTCTTTCTGCTTTTGGGTTACCACACTCAGAATTATTTTTTTTTCTATTTCCATTAATATGCCTGCAAATTACATGAGTTGATTGTTTTTACAGCTAATACTCCATGGTGAAAATATAACGTATTTTCCTTATTCATTATATAATTGAGGGGCATTTAGATTGTTTCCAGGTTCTGGTTATTAATAATGCTGCTATGAACATAGTTGTGTAAGTGTCCTTGTGGTACAATTGAGCATCTTTTGGGTATAAGCCCAAGAGTGGTAATGCTGGGTCTTGAGGTAGATTGATTCCCAATTTTCAGATAAACTATCATCCTGATTTTGAAAATGGTTGTATAAGTTTGCATTCCCACCATCAATGGAGGCATGTTCCCCTTACTCTACATCCTATCCAACATAGGCTGCCATTGGTATTTTTTATCTTAGCCATTCTGACAGGTATAAGATGGCATCTCAGAGTTGTTTTTATTTGCATATCTCTGATGACTAAGGATGTCAAGCAATTCCTTAAATGTCTTTTGGCCATTTGAGATTCTTCTGTTGAGAATTCTCTGTTTATATCTGTACACACTTTATAATTGGATTATTTGAAATTTTGACATCTAGTTTTTGAGTTCTTTATATATTTTGGAGATCAGCCCTATGTCAGATATGTGGTTGGTGAAGATCTTTTTCTATTTTGTAAGTTGTCATTTTGTTTTATTGTGTCCTTTGCCTTACAGAAGCTTTTCAGTTTAGGAGGTCACATTTATTAATTGTTGCTGTCAGTGTCTGTGCTGCTGGTGTTATATTTGGGAAGTGGTCTTCTGTGCCAGTGTGTTCAAGGCTACCTCCCAGTTTCTCTTCTATCAGGTTCAGTGTACTTGGATTTATGTTGAGGTCTTTGATCCACTTGGACTTGAATTTTGTGCATGGTGATAGATATGAATCTATTTTCTATCTTCTGCACGTTGATATACAGTTATGTCAGCACTGTTTGTTGAAGATGATTTCTTGTTTCATTGTACACTTTCGGCTTCTTTGTCAAAAATCAGTTATTCATAGGTGTGTGGATTAACATCAGGGTCTTTAATTGATTCTATTGGTTCATGTGTCTGCTTTTATGTCAATTGCAAGCTGTTTTTATTACTATGGCTCTATAATAGAGCTTGAAGTCAGGGATGGTGTTGTCCCCAGAAGTTCCTTTATTATACAGGATTGTTTTATCTATTCTGGGTCTTTTGTTCTTCCATATAAAATTGAGTATTGTTCTTACAAGGTCTGTGAAGAGTTATGTTGGGATTTTGATGGGAATTGCATTGAATATGTCGATTGTTTTATGCAAGATTGCCATTTTTGATGTGTTGATTCTACCTATTCAAGATCATGGAAGATTTTTCCATTTTCTGATATATTCTTCAATTTCTTTCTTTAAACTTTAAGTTCTTGTCATACATGTCTTTCATTTGTTTGATTATAGTTACCCCACGATATTTTAATATTATTTGTGGCTATTATAAAGTGTGGTGTTTCTCTGATTTCTTTCTCAGCCTCTTAATCATTTGTATATAGGAGGGATACTGCTTTTTTTTAGTTAATTTTGTAATTTGCCACATTACTGAAGGTAGTTATCGGCTGCATAAGTTCCCTGGTAAATTCTTGTCGTTACTTATGTATACTATCATATCATCTACAAATACTGAAAGTTTGACGTCTTTCCAGTTTGTGTCGCCTGATCTCCTTTTGTTTTCTTATTGCTCTAGCTATAACTTTGAATACTATAGTAAGTAGGTATGAAGAAAGTGGACAGCCTTGTCTTGTTGCTGATTTTAGTGGAATCACTTTGAGCTTCTTCCACTTAATTTGTTGTTGGCTGTCACTTTGTGGTAAATTCCCTTTATTACATTTGGGTATGTTCCTTGCATCCCTAATCTCTCCAACACTTTTATCATGAAGGTTGTTGATTTTTGTCAAAGGCTTTCTCAGCATCTATGACATGACCATGTGATTTTTTCTTTCAGTTTGTTTATATGGTGGATTATATTGACACATTTTCATATGTTTAACCACCCCTTTCTAATAAGTCCATAAGTGTTGATTCTCCTAGCATGTCTCAAGTGAGTATGTTAAGACAAGACCGTAACTCAAAAGATGGACGAGCAGAGATAGAGAAGTGAGTCCCAGGGCATAGCTCCCAGTAAGAGACAAGCAACCATGGTACAGAGTCTGATGAAAACCATAAACTTGAGAAAGGGGTTTCAGCAGCCGACAAGCCTGGGAAAAAGGAAACAGTTTTCTCACTGGATTCATGTTGTGGAAAGTCATGCAGGGGGTGGTGCTCTTATTGGAGAGTCTGTACTGTTCCATATCAGAGATAGAGGGTTAAAATAATGGCTATTTCTAGAAATTCAGTTACAGATAATGCTTTGTTATATGACAGGGATGTTGCACCAATAAAATCTCAACAATATTTCTGCCTCAGCAAGATCTGCACAATGACAGCACTAGTTAACATGCTAATGTCGATGGGGGAGATCTGATAAATGAAGAGTTATAGGCAATTAATAGGTGGTAGAAGAGGAATGAAATCAGTCTTCCTGAGAAGAGACTCCTGTGAGGTTATCTAGTCACAAGTGGTCAACAAGAAACATATATATATATATATATATATATATATATATATATATATCCAATACTAAATTAACTCATCAGGATCTACACACACACACACACTCATCAGGATTTACATATATATATATATATATATATATATATATATATATATATCACATGTATTTAGCAATAATATTTAGGAACAGGTCATGAATTTAAGATAGAGTTTGTTGGTGGGATACAGGAGTTGTTATTGTAGACTTATGGCTTAAAATGATGTAAATATATTACATGCGGTTTAATTCTAAAATTAAATTAAATTAAACAACAAAGAAATGATGACCTCCTCCCACAGATTACACTCATCTGCCAATCATGATGCTCTGGTTCTAAACCCTTCACATACCCAACTGTAGTCTCTGCTGCTTGAATGAGGTCAGGTACTCACCCATTTCTTCTCTATCCGTTTTCTTAGTAGGGTCCATCACACTTGGATTCCTACACACAAAGATGCTCTTTTCCTCAGGTGTCAGGAAAAACTAGGGAAATTAGGGCTGTGTACATGACATCCCCACATAAAATTCAGCTCATCTGAATTTGAACTCAATCCCATGATGCTTCCCTGGGACAGAACTCTATGAAGTCCCCCATCCTTCTGGGCATCATTGCTGCCTGAACAAGTTCATCTCAACCCCTCCTTTGCTTTAATTTGAATGCGTTCCCCAATGTTTATTCATTAGAAAGTTAATCTCCAATATCACAGTGCTGATAGGCTGCAGAATAAGACACAATGAAGTCATGAGTGCTCTGCCTTCATGAAGGTATTAATGTCATCACCAGAGGAGTAGATTCCTGTGACCTGATGGGACTTGTCACTAAAGCCAGCTTGGCTTCTTGCTCTCACCCTTCCCAGCTTCACAATCACATGGTACAGGAAGAAGAGCTTCTCTAGGTGCAGGGCCCATGCCTTTGGCCCTCCTTGTAATCAGAATTACAAGAAATAATCTCAATTCTTTTAATGTGCAGTGTCAGGCATTGAGTTATAGCTGTGCAAAATAACTTAATAAGCGCTCACCCTGGATACTAATCATCTAGACAGGACTGTCTAAATCTCTCTCCTTTCTGTTCTGTACTCTCCCCTCTGTAGCCTCCATCCATGTCCCAGGATGGAGCAGGCTTTACTTTGAACCACTGCTGCATCCTCTCACAGGTATCCCTGATCCTGATTTGGTCTCTTCTAGCCCATTTTCTGCATAGTAGCTGACCATAAAAAGTGGGTAGAGATACCAAATGATGGGCCATGAATGCCTTCTTCATTGATGTTCCCTCAAACCCAAAAATAGTGTATGATGCACAGTGGGTCCTGTATAAATGTTCAATCAATGGATGGGTGGCCATCCTATGTCTATAGAACCCTTGGTTTCATGTGTGGCATGACAGATAGGAAGTTGAGGGCAAAAGGAATTCATGGTCATGAACTGAATTTGACTAATCTGAGATAACATGGGGCTTCAGCACAGCCTCTAGAGTTGGAAAATAACTCTCCTGTCCTGAGGCTTTGTGTGTGTGTGTGTGTGTGTGTGTGTGTGTGTGTGTGTGTGTGTGTGTGTTTCTGTGGGTGGCATGCACATAATCCTGTGTATATGGATGTGTCTGAACACTAGAGTTGGGACAGTGATACCCATAGTGGTTTAAGCTCTCTAAGAGCCTTTTTTGTGTCTTTCTTAAGTGTGGTTTCTGCTTTCATTGTTCCCATGGTTTGGGTTTCTTGGTGGCTACCATTGTCACACTTGGTGTGCCCCTAGTACTTCTAATTCACATTTTCTATTTTTTTTTCAGATGGTGGAACTTATGTATGATATGTGACTATATTTTTCTAAATAAAAAATACAATCCCCCAATACACAGAGCCCTTCCTTATTTTGGTTGCTGTTGTTTCTGGTTTCTTCCTGGCTCTGTGTGTCTTTCCCATCACCCCAGGAATCTTTTCCCACCCCTCATATGTGAACCAGCCATATAGGGCCAAGATTTATCAGTAGGAATTCTGTGTCCACCACTTACCATATGCTGGAGATGAGCAGCATTGGATTGTCTTTCTCCAGGGTCCTGAGCTCCATCATCACCTGGTCACTGAGAGGGGCTTGGTCCAGCCTGCAAGCACAAGAGGGGGCTGCTTATTCTGGGATCCTCCACAGGATCATGAGGCCTCCGGGTCCAGGATTTTGGACTCTGTTGTCTGTAGATGGAGCTGTCTGTGAGCAGCCTTATTAGGCTTATTCTTGAGCCAAAACCAGGATAAAGGATGAAGAGCAGAAGGCTGAGCAAAGGCAGATGTGTCCATAGTACAGTCTAGGTGGGGCTTTGTCACAGTGCAGAGAGAGCTGATCAGGATAAGGAACTTTGGATGTTTTCAGATCTGAAAAGAGGGCTGGCCATTTATAACCCCCTCCACAGGTCAATCACGGGAAACAGACTCCCACGAAGGGAAAACTGTCACAGATGAGGGTACTCTTGTTGGCACAGGGCAGCACAGTAGCCATCAGCATTTCCGGTGGCTGGAGTTCATGGCCATAATCCTAAAGGGATTCTGGACAGAGGGCCACATCAAGCTCCTGTAGTGAATATCTTGGACCTCAAAACGCTCCAGCCACGTTCTGTTCCAGAGATTTCCCCAACTCTGCCTTTGCCTGGGCTGCTGTCTCCAGGTTGGCCCAACCAAGGTCAATTTCTCCATCAGGCCTAGGAGAAGCCCTCCTGGGCCATTCAATAAAGTAGGCCCTCTCACAGCATTGCATTCTCACCACACTGTTGACTCCACAACCTTCGGCAATACTGAGTCACGGCTCACAGGTGACATATGTCTGTCTCTTCCCACACATCTTCAGCAGGACAAAGCCACGTGTGGTTGATTGTATCCATAGGGCCTGGACCAGGGTTTGGTACACAGGGGCCTAATGTGAATGCATGTATAGTGTATTCATGAATGAATAAATATTTGAAGCACTGTCCTGGAGTAAGGCAAACCTGGGAGTCTGTTAGGATAATAGCCTTGCTAATGCAAATGATTGTACAATGCCCAGCTACCTACCTGGTATCATCTTTGTTTTTACGTATGTACATGTTGTATCATTACTATCCATGAGGTGGTTGCGACATTCCATTTGATAGATGAGGAGACTGAGTTCTAGAGAAGAAAGCCACTTACCCAAGTCTACGGGTGTAAGTGGCACAGCTGGTCAGGAGTCAGGCTGTTCATGCATTATCTGTCCCCTTTTGTTATGTCTTGTCATCTAGTAAAACACCTGCGTCCCTTCCCTTGTCTCCTCCCCAGAGGGAATTCCATGGCCTCACTTACAGTAGGATTCTGAGTTTGCAGGCAGGATTCCTGAGTCCCTCACACAGCAGCCTCACCCCATGGTCGCCCAGGTCATTCAGCTGCAGGTCGAGCTCAGTCACTGGAGCTGGCCCAGAGCACTGAGGTCAGGTCCTCACAGTGTCTGGCTGTGAGGCCACAGTTGAGAAGCCTGCATGGGAGATGCTCACCATCAGCTTCTCAAGGGCTCACTGCTATCCTGGTTAATAACTGATGCGTAGTCCGTAAGGTTAGGATAACTTTTAATAGATAAATGACAACCAATAGCAAGCCAGAGCGTGCCAAAGCAGCAAGGCAAGAGAGCTTCCAAGTGCCTTGTATGTCCCTTTAAAACCCTACCACGTCACCCTGATCGTCATGGTCGGGCACACCTGTAGCCACCCCTTCAGAGGCATGGTTACAGTATCTCCCTATAATTCCCCTTTTAGTCTAAAAGAGGATTAAAACTTAACAGTGTAAAGTATCCAAAATTAACAATCATAAAGGTGAAATACAAGAAGATACAAAAATCTGCTTATGTCACATCCTAACTATATCTATTTTAACTAAACCCTAAAGTCATCTGAAAGAGGTGTCTAAGCCTGAACACCTCCTTCCAATCCCAATCATAAGCAATAGGAAGCTATCCCTAACTAGGTGCACATTATCCTTAGTGACAAGTAGGGAGACACTGTAACCATGCCTCCAAAGGGCTGGCTACAGGTGTCTCTCTACACTGCTCTTGAGAACTGAGCTCAGGTCTCCCTTTCTGTGTTAGCAGTGCTTATCTCTCTGGAGTGCCTTTTCTAGTCTGGGTGGATAATCCCATGCTTCCAATAGTCGAGCAGTAGGAGCAGTGGAGTACAGCATGGGGACCACTGCTCTGTGGCCACTGGCCATTGCAAAGCTCCATAAGGCTCAGGACAGATCACTGGTCTATTTCAAGAGCCATCTGATGTAACATTCACTAGCCATAGAATAGTGAATGATCTCATTCATCATGTGTAATATTAGTAAAGATGGCGTTCATAGAAACAGAGTAGAAGGCTGGTTACAAGGGCAGGGAACAGGGGGGAATGGGGAGATGCCATTCCCTGGGTCTGGAGCTTTCTCCCCTCTTGCTTCATTAAGCCTCTTCCTTTGTGTTCTTCAGTTCTCCTGTAGCCACTTCCTCAGGAAGTCTGCTCTCCTAGAGACCTCATGGGCCTATAGTTACCAATAGCTTATGGGGCTCCTTGATGAATGTCAGCTCTCATGAGCCCCAAGAGCAGAATCCATTTGTTTATCAAGTCTGCCACGGTTATGGTCAAAAGGGTTTGGTGAATATGTGATGAACAATAAGCCTTATCCCAGACCTGACTTTTGCCTTTCTTCTCTTGCCATCCATGTCTGCTTCCAGGGACAATCCAGGACAGACTCACCACAATGTCTTTATGTGGCATCCAGGGCATCTCAGGGTCCTACAAAGACTCTGCAGTGCAGAGTTGCTCAGTGGGTTTCCACTTAGGTCCAGCTCCTTCAGGCTTTCTGTGAATTCAAGCATGGAGAAGAGAACCTGCCAAGTGGCATTAGTTATTGGGGTCCATCTGGACCTGAGGAGAGAGAGAGGGAGAGATGGTATGAGGGATGTGACTCACGTGTGAATGGTCTGAGGTGCACAGCCCCACACAGCAGACTAGCATTTTTATTCTTGTCTGCCTGAGCATCAGGCTTCCATATGCCATCCTCAGGACTCACCAGCTTCTGCATGCGCCTTTGCTCCAACATCTAGATCCTCTTCTCTGGGGGGTTCCTCATCTACATCCTTAATGTAGCCTGCTGTGTATTCATTTTGTGTGTCTGTTTCTGACTCAGTGTAGGTGTCCCACGTCTTTTCTTTTTAATCTACAGTACCCAGCAATAGTCTGATATAATAAAGGAGCCTCATAATTCAGACAGCCTCTTCATTTTTATATGAATATGTCTGATTCCCTTTGGAACAGAATTCTGGCATCTAATAGAGGAAAACTGAAAAGGGGAAATGGGAAGAGAGCTCAGGAGAGTTAGTTGAGAGTGACTCTGTGGTGGGTGTTGAGCATGGTCATAAATACTACTGATGTGTTTGTTTATGAGAGACAGATAGAAAAATAGATAGATAGATAGAGGAAGAGTCAGATATACATACAGACAGATCATGATAGGCAGAGATAAATTGACAGAGTAAGATACACACAGAGAGAGAAAGGAAGGGGGAGAAAGATGGAGAGAGCGAGAGCGAGAGAGAGCGAGAGAGCGAGAGAGCGAGAGAGAGAGAGAGAGAGAGAGAGAGAGAGAGAGAGAGAGAGAGAGAGAGAGAGAGAGAGATATATTGCCCTGCGTGGTAAGGGATTCCTTTAATGCTAGAAAACAAGCACATAAAGTCAGGAGGACAGTGAATTTTAAATCAGCCTAAGCTGCAAACTACAAGGGGTTGGGAGTAGCTTTGAGTCTGGTGTGTGCAACGTTTGTTCCCTAACACTATAAACAAAACAGTGTAACATATTCAAAATACAACCACAAGTTCCCAAAACTGAGAATAGAGATGACCAACTCTGACTGAAACAGAAAGTATAGGATGTTTTCTTTTAATTTTACAAAACTAAAGAATGCCAAGGAAAACAAATAGTAAACTTTGAAGGACAGTGTTGTTGTGGTTTTTTGTTTGCTTGTTTGTTTTCTGAGACAGGTTTTCTCTGTATTGTTTTGGAAGCTATCCTGGAACTCACTCTGGAGACCAGGCTGGCCTTGAACTCACAGATATCCACCTGCCTCTGTCTTCCGAGTGCTGGGATTAAAGGCATGTGCCACCAACACCCAGGTAAGGATGGTGTTTTTAAAACATTTTATTTACTTTTTACTCTGTGTGTATGTAGTAATTCGAATGTAACTGGTGCCCATAGCCTAGGGAGTGGCACTATTAGGAGGTGTGGCTTTGTTGGAGTGGTTTCAGCATTGTTAGAGGAAGTGTTTCAACATGTGGGCTGGCTTGGAGGTCTCTTTTGCTCCGGATGTCTGTGGACTTCCTGTGGCCTGCACATCAAGATGTAACCAGCACCACATCTGTCTTCACAATGCCGTGCTTTCCACCATGATGATAATATACCGACTCTCTGAAAGTATAAGAGCAAGCCATTTCAACTAAATGTTTTCCTTATAGAGTTTCTGTGGTCATGGTGTCTCTTCACAGCAATAAAAGTGCTAACTAAAACAGTGTATGTTTGTATGCCTGCTTGTCTGTTTGCACTCTATGCATGCAGAAACCTGAAGAAACACTTGAAGCAGGGCATCAGATAAAGGTGGCTGTGATCCAGCTGATGCGGATTCTAGGAAAGGATGCACACACTCTGAAAGAGCATCAGGATTTCTACCATGACTCTACTCTCTCAGCCCCCTAAGGAATGGCAGATTTTGATGAATGGTTAATTTTAACACTGACTGAAAGTGGAACTTCAAATTGTACTATTCAAAGAACATGAGGAACCATTATGAACCCCACACTTGTTGCTCACTGTGGTAGTTTGAAAGAAAATGGCCCCCAAAGGGAATGGCAATATTATTAGCTGTAGTCTTGTTGAGTAGATATGGTCTTGTTGAGTAGAAGTGTGTCACTGGGGAGGCAGGCTTTGAGGTCTCATATGTGCTCAAGCCATGCCCAGTGAGACAGTCAACTTCTAGTTGCCTGCATAGCAACATGTAGCAGCTACCTCTCCAGTACCATGTCTTCCTGCACACTGCCTTGTCCTACCATTTTGATAATGGACTGAGCCTCTGTACTGTAAATGAGGCACTACAATTAAATGTTTGCTTTGAAAGAGTTGCTATGGTCATGGTGTCTCTTTACAGCAATATAAACCCACTCACCTGACATTTGCGATTTTTTGACTTTGGGGAGCTTCCACGCCTGTTTGCTTACTGTCAAATGGCCTCCTTGATGAACTCCCTGCTTTCACTTTCTCACTAGTAGTCAAAGGTTCATGCTCTCCCACGGGGTAGCCCCCAAGCTCCTAGGGCCATGGCCCATTTCAAGCATGCTGGTGTTTGTTGTTTTTCTTTCCCTAACTTATCTCTGTCTCTGTTCATACTCAGAGTTCTTCTGAAGTTCCATATCTGACCACTCTTCTTGCAACACCCTTCAATGCTCATTTTTTATAACCGTAGACACTTAGAAAAAACTTATACTGGCCAAGAACAGGGAAATAATTCAATTTACTAAGGTACTCTCCTGAGGCAATATCAGAACGCTATTCAGAAAGATATTGTACTAGACCTTTAGTAACCTGAGGAGACAGCCTTGAATCATTAAGAAAATGAATGTGAATAGAAGATAACAGAGATTGTGCGGCAAAGTGTTCCCATTTAAAATACATAGAGAAAAGATTAAAGGTCATATTGCATTTTTTCTTTCATGCTGTGGGTATAACCTAGGGTCTTGGGCTTATTAGGTGTGGTGTTTTGAATGAGATGTCACCTAGTCATGGGCATTTGAATGCTTGGTCCTCAATTGGTGGCACTTAGGGGGAAGGCTTAGGAGGTTTGCTTTTGGGGGAGGAAATAAGTCGCTGAGGACAGGATTTAAGATTTCAAGGCCTGGAGCCATTTCCAGCGCACTCTTTCTGCTTCCTGCCTGTGGTTCTAGAATGAGCTCTCAGCTGCTGCTGCTCCAGTTTCATCCTTTCCCTCTGCCATGATGGACCCTGATCTCTCTGGACCATAAGCCAAAATAAACTCTTCTATAAGTTGTGTTGTCCATGGTGCTCTATCACAGAAAAAGAAAATTAGTCAATAATAAAAATCTCTCCTTAGTCCCTGATATTTTGAAATCACATCACATTATGTAGCTCAGGCTGGCCTGGGACTTCCTTCCTTGTCTCACACTTGTGAGTTTGGGAAGACAGGTGTGCTTGACCAAGCTCAGCTACCCCAATTCTTAATGCTGTCCAAGCTGAGGAATGGAATTCTGGTTGACATAAATTTTTGTTTTGATGATTGGTATAGCCTCACTTTTCTGTATCCAGTATGTTTTTATTATTAGTCCATCCTAATGATATAAAATGAGAGTCATTGAGACAACTTCCTCTATGTGTGTGACACAGTTTGATCCCTTTTGTTCTCTTTGACACCTTTCCCCTCCTCTCCTCATCCTTTTCCTGTTTTCTAACCTTCACTTTGCTACTTTTAAGTTTTTTATTTTCCACATGAACTCTTGTTGTGTTCAGATTGGTGTCAAAGTCTGCAATTCTGAATAACTGGTCTGTTTCTGCTTATATCAAGAGTCATGGCCTATGTAATTAGAGTGGTTGTTTCCTCACCCAGTTTTGAAAACCTCAGGGCAGCAACTGTGTTTTTTCTCTTGTGATTGATTGGCAGACCCTGATATAATGTCAGTTCTTAATGAGTCATCTAGACAGTAGAGAGACACATTGATACCAAGCAACCACTTCTGCACAGTGGTAGGGGCTTTTGGAAGGGGAGGTCTACATTGCTGCTGAGATTGGAGAGAAGTTAGTAAGACTTCAAGCTCAGTGCCAGAGACATGCTGCCTTCATTGACACATACAGGGAAGTCATTTGGCCAGGGAAAATATAGGGATGCTCATACATATGCCACCTGAGCTCATGTTTGGGAAGACCTCAGGTCAAGGTCACTGTCATGCAAGATAGGGGAAAGTGCCTGCAGGAGCTGAATGAGCAGAGAGAGTTCACAGAGAGAAATCACATTAAGAGAGAGGATCAGTGAATATGGGCTATTTGAATCTTGTGAAGGATAAGAAGATTTGAATCAGAGCAGGTGGGTGTTCTCACTGAGGCCTAGGAAGATTTAAAAGCTCATAGTCCCTTGCATAGTCAGGCACACAGAGGCAAGTAGAGAAAGATGGTCAGATTCAGCAGTCAGATGTCACTGATGACCTGTATCCTGATGCCCTGGATCCAGCTAAGAGTGCTGCTGATGCTTAGAACATGTGTACTCATGGGATCAACAGATACTCACAGAACTATCCTGTGCGCCTTCGAGATTTTTCTCTGTTGTCCACCTGCATTCAGCTGAAGTCTCTTCACACGGCGGCAGAACTTAATGCAGAAAGTGACCACCATGAGGTCCACATCTGTCTGGACCACCATGTACTTCACTCCTGTCTGGAACACTGGGTGTACCATATCCACTGGTATATGCACACTTGTTCCTTAATAATTATGCATCACTTCTTTCAGGACCTCCTCATCCTGCATCTCATACAGACAATGGAGTAAATCCAGAGAATTTAATTGATGGTGTTGGTTTCCTCCAGGATATACTGCCACAGGTACAACTTTGTCTCCCAAGGCAACCTACAGGCAAAGATCTTCTGCATTTTTCTCATTCCCTTTTCACTTAAAAGACCAAATAGAAAGCACATAGTAGGTGCCGCAAGGTCATGACTTCCATAGCCTTTCTTCAGTGTTTGCACAATACTGTAGAATTCTGTATGATCACTTGTGTTCTCATTAAAACAGAAGTTGTAGGACATTGCTGCAAAGAACTCCTGGAGACACAAGTGGGTAAAGCTGTAGCACAGAGAACTGGGCTGCTTCTGAAGGACACCTATCTTCAAGAAAGTGGTAATGACATCATTATCTAACCCTTGGATCTGAAGGTCTCTCTCACTGAACAGGGTCCTTCTTCTGCAGATCCCCTCAGCAGCCAGTGAGCAGAGCCTTCTGAGCTATGTCCTAAGGGCAAGACCTGGAAGAGTCAGGGAAAGGTATTTCAGGCAGAGGGTTGTGGTGGTCTGTGAGGTCAGTGAGAGGTCTTTCCCCTGCTCCATCTGCTGCTTTAGGCAAGTGCAGACCAGCCAGGACACCCAGGGCACCAGACACAGTGCTGAGAGCACTGGGTTTGCTTCAACCAACCTAAAAACTGTAGTGGCATCTCTTTGCTCTGCAAAATATTTATAGATATATTTCTTCCATCCAGACTTGGAGAAACCCAGGACTTCTACCAAACAAGGTTGCCTGAAAGAAGGAACGAGCTTCTTCAGATCTGTGGTCCGAGCTGTGAGCAACAAGGAAGCCCCAGGCAGGACAGATTTTCCCAGCAAACTGCCCAGTAGTGTGTGCACTGGCTGTGGCTGGCTCCAGTGCAGACAGAGCTCAGGATTCTTCTCTTCCAAGACCCACGCTGGCTCATCTATGCCATCCAGGATGAAGAGCAGCTTCTCAGGATGAGATAGGATCTGCCTGATGGGAGCTGTGGGCACTGCCTGGTCTTTGGCTATGAGTTCAGCCAGACTCAGTTGCTTGCACTGGTCCAGCTCTCTGCAGCTGAGGTAGAAGACATGCTGGAAGCGATCCCTGTAGAGCTGGCCTTCCCCCCATGCTCTCCTCACCTGCCTGGCCAGTGTTGACTTCCCAATTCCAGCAGCTCCCTCTAATATAACTAACTGAGGTTCTTCCTGGGTATCTGGGTTTGGATTAAATAAGTCTTGAATCTCAATAATATATCTTCTCTCTTCTCCTTTAGTTTCATGCAAGCTTTTTCTGGTCAAGGTCTTCCAGCCTCTTGGGCAAGGTTTTGGTAAAAGTAATAGTTGTGTGAAATTCTGCAGGGAATCCTTAATTTTCCAGGACTCAGTGTCATAAAGATTCTCTCTTCCTTCATTGTGACATATTTCTGAAAAAAAATCATGAATTAAGGAAGAAAGATGGAGCTTAAGTGAACTCATTAGTGCTTGTTGTTCTTTCATTCTTTTTTCCTTAGTCTCTTCCTTCCACCCTTCAAGAGCTGGATAAATTTAGGCATCTGTCTAAGCTGTACAACATACTGGCTGTGGGTATCAGGATATTCTGAACTGTACAGTGCAAAGAATGGGAGCTTAGAGTAGAAGAATCTAGTTCAAGTCTTCATTTGTCTAATAATAATAATAATAATAATAATAATAATAATGCTGCACGATGTTCATTCACACTTCAGATATTTATACAACATAGTACAACATAAGTACAACATAACTGCCTGTACTGCCTTGGACAAGGTTCTGGAGAAAATTTGTTGAGAGCACAGATTGTGGCATCTGTTCATAGAATTAGCCCTTAAGAGACTGGCTTCAGGGGCCAAATTGTCTCTGAAATCAGGATTTATAGATCTGCTCTCATTGTCTTCTGTAGGACAACATCTAACATCTCCTGAGTGCAGTAGGCTGCCCACTCATATCTGTGACCAAGGTCTGCCTGGCTCAGGCCATGTCTTCCCCAGGTGCCAAGAGAGGGCTCAGCTCTTCCTTGTCAATGATCTTCCACCCAGGATGTATCTGTTACAATGCACACATCCAAATCCTCTTCAGATTTGTCACACTTTAAAGCATCTGGGGCAGGAAATTAATGAGTTTGACAAAACCACATGTGGACTAGATTTGGATTCCAAGAATGCCTGTACATGCTCCATTTGCATTGTGGCTCCTGCTATTCCCTGCTCAGAAAGTTGAGTCATGGGATCCACAGAGCAGGGTGGTTAGCTAGACTTGCTTTATGGACAAGCTCTGGGAATGGATGAGAGCCTCTGCTTCAAGGAATATGAGAGCAACTGAGGAAGATTCCAGATATCAATTTAGAGTGCACACAAGCACACACAGTATAGCCCCCATATATGTATGCCCCAGCATTCAAGTATGCACACACCCATGTGCATAATATACATGTACACATAGAAACAAGAAAAGGACAATAAAAATCCACAGAAAATGGACAGAAACATATCCTACTTAGTGAGGTAATCATGCCCAGAGAGACAACTGCTATACCTTTCTGTCATATGTGATTCATATGTCATATATTATGTATATAATCCATAATTTTAGATTAGTATGTTTGTTTTTTTAAAGTTTCTTTTAAGTTAAAATTTGAAATTTTTCTGTCCATACCATACTTACATAATTTCCACCATTCTTAGTCTCCCTGCCAACTCCTCCTGTGTCCCCTCCTTCCATCTAAAAGTCTCATTATCTTCTTTAGTGATTGTTACATCTATACATAATGCAAACATTATGCATACATACATACATACATACATACATACATACATACACATACTCACATGCATACACACACACATTGTGCTAAGTCTATTTAGTGTTGTTATGTACCTAATGTTGACCACTTGGGATTTTATAATTTATGAGGTACTCATATCTGGAGAAGACTGAGTCTGCCTGTCTCAGCAACCATTAATTGTCTATAGCTTTTCATCTAAAGATGGGACCATGTGAGACTTACTTGGAGTGTCTCTAGAGGCTAGGAAAGTATAATGAATCTAAGTGAGGTGGAGTCTAAAACGCCTTAAAGGGTGCAGACAGAGTAGAAACCTTGCATTGTAAAATTGTTTAAGTTAGGTTTAAGTGGTACAAGGTTGAAGTGAGGATAGAGATTGTGTGACGGGGAGAGGAGTGGGTGGCCTTGAGTAAACCAAAACAACCAATGTGTGATAGATCCAATGGAAACACACCACTTTGTAAGCTAACCAAAATTTAAATTAAATAATGGATGCACTGTGCTTTCATCCTGTAACATGAGTTTTTAAAGAGAAATTCCAATGCCAAACATGGAGTACTTCCTAAGAGTTACTCCTCAGGAAGGATACAGAGTCTCTAAAACAACAAAGCTTGCTGCTGTTGCACTTGGTAGTCTACAAGAACTAGAGTAAAGACCCTCTTGCTGAAGACACAACATTCTTTTGTTACAGGACTTATAGACTCTATAAGCAATAAGACAAGAAAAGGGGATCAAAGGGACACAAATTGGAAAGGATGAGGTCAAACTTTCACTATTTGCAGATGACATGATAGTCTACATTAGTGACCCGAAAATCTCTACCAGGGAACTCCTACAGCTGATAAACACCTTCAGCAAGGTAGCAGGATACAAAATTAACTCAAAAAAATCAGTAGCCCTACTATATACAGATGATAAATCCAATGAGAAAGAAATCAGGGAAACATCACCTTTCACAATATCCACAAGCAACATAAAATATCTTGGGGTAACACTAACCAAAAAAGTGAAAGACCTGTACAATAAGAACTTTGAGACTTTAAAGAAAGAAATTAAAGAAGATACCAGAAAATGGAAAGATCTCCCATGCTCTTGGATAGGTAGAATTAACATAGTAAAAATGGCAATCCTGCCAAAAGCAATCTACAGATTCAATGCAATCCCCATCAAAATCCCAACACAGTTTTTCACAGATGGTGAAAGAACAATACTCAACTTTATATAGAAAAATAAAAAACCCAGGATAGTCAAAACAACTCTTTACAATAAAGGATCTTCTGGAGGCATCACCATCCCCGACTTCAAGCTCTACTATAGAGCCATAGTTCTGAAAACAGCTTGGTATTGGCACAAAAATAGACAGACAGACCAATGGAATCGAATTGAAAACCTTGATATTGAACCATGCACCTACGAATACCTTATTTTTGACAAAGGTGCTAAATCTATACAATGGAAAAAAGATAGCATCTTCAACAAATGGTGCTGGTACAATTGGATTCAGACATGCAGAAAATTGCAGATAGATCCATACCTATCACCATGCACAATACTTAAGTGCAAATGGATCAAAGATCTCAGCATAAATCCAGCCAAACTGAATCTTCTAGAAGAGAAAGTGGGAACTACCCTTGAACAAATTGGCACAGGAGACTGCTTCCTGAACATTATGCCACTAGCACAGACATTGAGGTCTACAATTAATAAATGGGTCCTCCTGAAACTGAGAAGCTTCTGCAAGGCAAAGGAAACAGTCAGTAGGACAAAATGACCACCCACATAATGGGAAAAGATCTTCACCGATCCCACATCTGACAGAAGACTGATTTCCAAAATATATAAGGAGCTCAAGAAGCTAGCCACCAAAACACCAAACAATGAAATTAAAAAGTGGGGTGCATAACTAAATAGAGAATTCTCAACAGAGGAATCTGAAATGGTGGAAAGATACTTAAGAAAGTGCTCAAAATCCTTGGCCATCAGAGAAATGCAACTCCAAATAACTCTGAGATACCACCTCACACCTGTCAGAATGGCTAAAATCAAAAATACCAATGACAATCTATGCTGGAGAGGATGTGGAGAAAAAGGAACACTCCTCCATTGCTGGTGGGAGTGCGAACTTGTAAGACCACTCTGGAAATCAGTTTGGCGGTTGCTCAGAAAAATGGGAATCAGTCTACCTCAAGATACAGCCATTCCTCTCTTGGGTATATCCCCAAATAATGCATGTTCATACAACAAGGCCATATGTTCAACCATGTTCATAGCAGCATTGTTTGTAATAGCCAGAACCTGGAAGCAACCTAGATGCCCCTCAACTCAAGAATGGATTGAGAAAATGTGGTACATTTATACAATGGAGTACTATTCAGCAGAAAAAAGCAATGGAATCTTGAAATTCACAGGAAAATGGATGGAACTAGAAGAAACCATCCTGAGTGAGGTAACCCAGTCACAAAAAGACAAACATGGTATGTACTCACTCCTATATGAATTTTAGACATAGAGCAAAGGATTACCACCAGCCTATAATCCTCTTCACCAAAGAAACTAGGAAACATGAAGGACTCTAAGGGATAAATGGTCCCCAGGAATGGAAGTGGCATGAACTCCTGAGCTAATTGGGAGCATGAGGGTAGGGGAAAGGGAGATGCTACAATAAGAGCAAGAGAAGAGGAGTAGAGGAGAGGAAATGGAGGGGCAGAAATATTGAGTTGGGGGAAGAATAGAGGAGAGAGAGCAGGATGAAAGATACCATATCAGAGGGAGCCACTATAGGTCTGAGAAGAGATCTGGAACCAGGGAGATCTCCAGAGACCTACAAGGATGACACTATCTGACAATCCAGGCAAGGGTGAAGAGGATAACCTAAAAGCCCTTCCCCTAAAATGAGATTGATGACTACTCTTTATGCCATCCTAGAGCCCTCATCCAGTGGCTGATGGAAGCAGAGACAGACATCCACAGATATACACTGAGCTGAAATCTGGAATTTAGTTGAAGAGAGGGAGGAATGAAGAGCGAAAGGGTCTGTACCAGGTTGGAGAAACCCACAGGAACAATTGGCCTGAATAAGTGAGAGCACATCGACCCCAGATGCTGTCGGGGAGGCCAGTACAAGACTGATCCAGACCCCTGAACATGGATGTCAATAAGGAGGCCTCTGCACTCCAAGGAGCCTCTGGTGGTGGAATAGTATTTTTCCCTGGTGCAAGAAGGGACTTTGAGAGCCCATCTCACATGAAGGGATGCACTCTGGCCCTGGACACATGGGGAAGGGCCCAGGCCCAGCACAGGAAGATTTGGTGGACTTTGCAGAGCCCCCGTTGAGGGCCCTACCCTGCCTGGGGAGTGGTGGGTGGATGGGGTGGGGGGTGGCTGGGGGTGGGGGAGGAGGGATGGGGTGAAGGGAGGGAGAGGGAGAAGGGACTTACATGTGAAACAAGTTTGTTCCCTAACTGGAACTAATAAATAAATTTTTAAAAAATGTTCAGATTTTAAGGTTGATTCACAATGTACACACTCTTTCAGACTAAAATCCTAAAACCATAGAAATTTGTTTGTGGCCATGTGAGAAGACCAACAGGCAGGATTGAAACTCATGGAACTTGGCTGGGCAATTGGCAAAGCCATGCCTGAATGAGACTTGGAGAGGCAAAGCCCTGAGGACCTCATGCTGTTATTGAGCATAGCTCTGATTATTGTTTTTGAGGTCACTGCATCCCTCATAATCTGTGGGTTGTATGAAAACTCTCAGAGGTTTCCAGCCCCTCACTGGGCTGTGTCACTGGTACTTAAGTAATAGTGATTTTTTTCCAAGCATTGCTGCTGGAGAAGATTAATGATTCAACCAAAATCCTTAGAAAGAATTTTGATATGTAGTTGATTGTAAAATTAGGTGAAGATGTTTTTGTTAATGGCTTTGAGGTAGAAAATCTTGGGGAACAATTTAAGGTTTAGAAATGCATACTTTTTAGTAGTTGACTGAGGAACTCATTGAAGTCAGGGAACAAAACAGTGGCAGCCTAGCTATTGCTGGCTGACATACCTTTCTTGGTAGGGTGGGTTGGTGATCAAAGGTGATGATTAACTCCTTATGCCAATTTCTGTCTTCAGCTTCATGCTATAAAAAAATATGGTTTGAGGGTTTGAAGTTTCCCATGACCCTGCCAATCCTGGAGTCCTTTTACTCTGAGGGTGAACTTTCGTCCAGTCCCCAAGATGTCCTGAATCCTCTGTCTTTTCTTGTGCCAGGTGTTGAGAGCTTTGAGGAGAGCGCATCAGAGAGGAGAGCCAATACCGTTAAAAATTTGTTCTTTATGTAATTTAATTCCAAATGCTCTGGAGCTGTTTCAGAGTGAAGTGTCACTTAAGGCTTGATCTGACGTAGAACAAGGAAGCAAAAAGAAAGACATTCGGGCTAGAAATTGTTGATCAGCAGAGGAGAATGTGCTGTTTTGGAGGTCAGTGAAAGTGAGGAAAGCCAAGACACAGGAGATGACTCTCCCTCATCAGATGGAACAGATTTAGAAATTAGAAAGGCGCAAGATGGAATACGCACCATAGAAAGTACATTTGAAAGACCCCCGAAGAGGTACTTTCGTAGAGGGGGACCCGCACCCAGGAATCAGCGAGACCACGAACTTGGATGCAAAACCGCAAGAGGCTTTATTGGAGATACGGGTACCCGGGCGACTTAGCTTCTGTGTGGCTAAGCGCGCCGAGCCAAGGGAAAGGGGTCCTTATATAGAGAAAAAGGTGCAAGCTAGGAGCAGGGATTCTATTGGATAATTCTAATGAGGCATCGTACAGAGCTATTCCCATTGGTCAATGTATATGAGGCGCTATACAGGGTTATTCAAATGAGGCGCAGTACAGAGTTATTCAAATGAGGTGAAACATAGAGTCTTTCAAATGAGGCGAAATACAGAATCATTTCTATTGGATGGTTCAAATAAGACACAGAGCCATTCCAGATCAGCATATTCTCAAGGTCTGGTGTCTGGTACAACAGACTCAATTCCCCTCCCCTCTGCGTCCAGATGGCTGACCTTGGGGGCGGAGACCTTGGGACAGAGTGTTTCTCATCGGGCGGGGCTCAGGGACAGGGCTCCAGGCCGGCTCACTTGGTGTTCGTTCTCGTGCCGGCCCACCTGGTGCTCGCCCTCGTGCCGGCCCACCTGGTGCTCGTTGCTCGGCCCCAGCCTACCTGGTGCTCGTTCTCGGGCCTGCCCATCTGGTGCTCGTTGCTCGGCCCCAGCCCCGAGGCGCGGTGCCAGGCGGGGCGGGCCGGGGGCGCGAGCCCTGCCGGGTGAAGGCTTGGGAGGCCCCGGCAGCTTCGGGGCAGGGGGCTCAGGGGCATTTCGAGCGGGTCTTTCACATTAACCATACAGTTTATTACAGAGCAGGAGACGGAGAGCATGAGAGGGAGAGACAGAGAGTGGATAAGAGAGAGATAGGAAGTAAGAGAGAGTGTGTAAGAGTAAGAGAGCCTAAGTGGGCAGGTGTCTGTCTTTTAAAGGGGTCCTTTACACCTGCATGCAGATTTAGTTCCCATGGAACCCTGGGCTGACCAGGGCATTGCCTGAGTGGATTCTGCCAGGTAACTGGGGCAGGCCAGCATAATGCCTGAACCTTTCACTAACTGAACATTTAAGAATACTGAGACAAAAAAATAAAAATACCGAGACAAAAAATAAAAATACGGAGACAAAAAATAAAAAAAGGAAACTTCCCAGTGAAGAAAAGGGAAAGAAAGAAGACAAGAAATGAAATCTTCTGGGTAATAAAAAGGGAAGGAGCTGGGAGTGGTGGCACACGCCTATAATCCCAGCACTCAGGAGGCAGAGGCAGGCAGATTTTTGTGAATTCCCAGCCATCCTGGTCTACAGACCTAGTTCCAGGAAAGCCAAGGCTATGCTGAAAAACCTTGTTTCAAAAAAAAAAAAAAAAAAAAAAAAAAAAAGAAAAGAAAGAGAGAGAGACAGAGACAGAGACAGAGACAGAGACACGGAGGGAGGGAGGGAAGAAGGGAGGGAGGGAAGAAGAAAGGAAGGAAGGAAGGAAGGGAGGAAGGAAGAAAAAGAAAGGAATGAAGGACAAGGGGAAAGGAGAAAGAATTAAAAAGAAAAAAATTACCAAAAGGGAAATGTTCAATTATGGACCTATGGCGCCATCTTCTGATGGATTTGAGGAATGGTTGCCTAGGGTCAGAGACACACCTCCACAGGTGTTTTCCAGTTACTGTGAGGCAAATGCCTGCTCACAGTCCATATCCTTAAGGTTATGTTCAGATTAATTGGAAACCTAGGGACATGACAGACCTGAAAAGATTAAAGGAAACAGTAGTGACATATGGGATGTAATCACCTTATGTAAGACAGGTTTTTAAGTAACTGGGCTACTGAGAATAGAGTTTTCCACAAGATTGGAAGGACCTCATGGAAGCCATGCTAGAAGCTAGTCATCAATTATAATGACTTACTTGGAGGAGAGAGGAAGCAACAGCTACGGAACATTGTAATCAGACCAGAGGAGTCGATATTGTAAAGGATCAATTATTAGGAGAGGGTCAATATGCTAATTTACAAAGACAAATATAGTTTAAAGATGCTGTTGTAGTGCAGTGTCATCCAGTGGCTTTCAGGGCCTGGGATAAGGTCGAGGAGCTGGGAAAAAGATCTATTTCCTTCAGAAAAAACATACAAAGTGCACTTACTTTTTTATTTATTTGCAAAGATTAACTTTTGCAGTACATAGAGCAATAGCTGATCCAGATGATAGAAAAGTTTTAATCGAACCTTTCACTTTTGAGAATGCTAACACTGAATGTCAAAAGGCCTTAAGCCCCTGAAGGCTCAGGGAGCCCTTTTTGAGGAATGGATTAAAGCTCCTGCTGATATTGGATCCACAGAATACAATGTTAATATAGTTGGACAAGCTATAGCTAAAGGCCTTAAATCTCAGAATACAAGATGCTTTAACTGTGGGAAATTGGGACATTTAAGGAAAGATTGTTATCATTGTATAACTGAAAAGGATATGTCTTTGGAGAATAATCAGAATAGAAAGCCTCAACACCCAGGAATTTGTAGGAAATGTGGTAAAGGTAAACATTAGACTAATGAATGTACATCAAGAAAAGATATGCATGGTAGTCCTTTATCTTCAGAAAACTGGATGTTGGGCCTATCTCAGGGGCCCAGGAACAAACAAAAGAAAAGTTAGATGCCAAGCACATTGAGGAAACTGCTATCCCTTGTAATTCTCCTGTATTTGTAATAAAAATGAAATCTGGAAAATGGAGAACATTAACTGCTCTAAGAGCCACTAATAAGATAATTCAACCTATGATATCTTTACAGCCTGGAATGCCATTACCTTTTCTTTATTACCTAAAGATTGGCCTATTATATTTATTGATTTAGTTTTTGGCTTTCCTCAGTTTATTACTTATCATTATATGGATGATATTTTATTGGCTGCTTCTGATACAGATACCTTAAAAATGTTTAATATGGTACATAAAATTTTAACCTGTTGGGTAGTACAGATTTCTCCTGAAAAAAAATACAAGAGAAGATACTCTTAGCTATTTGGGATTTAAATTGAGTAAACAGAGAATTCAGCATACATACAGTTTAGGAGAGATCAGTTGCACATTCTTAATGGTTTTAAAAAATTATTGGGTGATATTAACTGGTTGCAGCCTACAATTAGAATCTCTATCCCAGAATTGAGTAAATTTGTTTTAAATCTTGCAAGGTGACTCAGATTTAAGCAGTCCAAGACAGTTAACAGCCTAGGCTAATTAGCACAAGTAGAACAAAAATTACAAAATGCCTACGTGGATCAATTGAATCTCACAACTGAATGTATTTTAGTATTTGTACCTTCCAATCATCTCCCCACTGGATTCATTATGCAGAGGGAGGATAATACTTTGGAATGGATTTTCTTATCTCACAAACAGAGTTAAAAAATAAAGACCTTTATAGAGAAAGTTTCTGAATTAATTATAAAAGGGGAAATGAGACTCTTCTGGGGCAAAGAGCTTGTAGTAATTTCTCAGGAGAAATAATAAATATTCAAAAAGTAAGTGGATTAAGTTTATAAAAAGAACCGAATGGTTTCTTCCCTGTGTGGTAAAAAGGCTCCTATTTCTGGGCTCTTACATTTTATATGGATGCAAATAAATTAGGAATGTCTGGTTATAAAGCAGGAAACATCAGTAAGGTTGTTCAAAATCCATATGATTTGATTCAAAACTCAGAGTTGTGTACTATTGTAATGATGATTTTGCTAGGCTTTTATAACCTCTTAATATAATTACTGATTCTCAATATGTAGAAAGGGTTGTATTACATATAGAAACTGTTGAACTTATTCCCGATAATTTAGAGTAGACTTTGCTATTTGTACAAGTACAACAGGCAATTCGAGAAAGAAATTGTCCACTTTATATTACCCATATTTGGACTCATATTGAGTTGCCTAGACCCTTAGCAAAAGAAAATGAGGAGACTGATAAATTATGATAGGAAATGTGTTGGAAGCCTCAGCATTTCATAAGAAACTCCATGTTAATAGTAGGGGCATAAAGAAAAAAGGAGTCTTTTGCAAAAAGTAGCTAATCCTCTCATCTAGGGACAGTTTAAGAATTTGTGTGACAAAAAGGGGAGGTGATACTTCAAATGATTCAGAATCCTTTGAATGCTACAAACTTATTCCTTGCCATGCTTTCCATGGTAATGGTGCAGGTAAAAGGGATGGATCATATTTATTGGACTTTTATCCCCAACTCTTCAATTAACTTAGCAGTATGTTGGGGAGATATGGATATTCCTGTGGTGGTTAATGAATCTTCTTGGCTACCTGGTCCTTATGACAACTGAGAGCTGCTCAGCCAATGGAGGAGGGTAGAGTGATTGGGAATCACACTGAGGAAATACTAGGCATTCTTGGGGCCTTCCATGCTTGTTCCTCCTATGGTTGAGAAGGTTATGGTTGAGAAGAATAAATAGGAGGGGAAGAGAAAGAGGACAAATGGTAAAATGAAAGGAAAAGCATATGATTTTTACATATGAAGAATACTAGAGAGTGCTCACAGTAAAATAGCTTGAGAAACATGAGAGCAATTCTAACACCAAATTGAGAAATGTACAAAGGAAGGCAAAACAATTACAAAATTTATATGTAAGAGTGAAGATCAGAAAGCCAAAACTAGTCTTGAAATTGCAAAAAAAAAAAAAAACCAAACAAGCAAAAAAATAACAACAACAACAACAACAACAACAACAACAACAACAACAAAACCACCTATTGTTGTGCCAGGTTCTCGGAGCCCAGAGACTAACCCAAGGAGTTGACACTCTGATGAAAAGCAAAATGTTTCCTTTTATTTCAAGCTGGCCAGTTAGGATCTCACTGCATGGTGGGCAAATGAGATGCCAACCAGCCAAAAAGAGAAGCTTTTAAAGGGGCAGACCCATAAGGTTGAAGGTCACAAATTACAGAGTTTCCATGGTTACTTAAGGTCCTACAAAGTACAGAGTTAGTCAGTAACTACACATTTTAAGGGAGATACATTTGACTGAGATAAGACAGGGCATGGGCTTGCAGGGTTACAGGGTCATAGGGTCTGTCAGTTATCTCCTGGGCTGGGGGATCTTTATGACCAGCAATTAGCAAAGGAATGTTAACAGGAGTGGTGGACAGTTAGCTCCCCTTCTCTGAGAGCAGGGGATCAGGCTCCTGTCATGACACTCCTGATTTAAGGAGTTAAATTTTCCTTTATCATAAGACATTCCCTTTTCAGGGCCTAAGTTTTTAAACTTTTATTAATTTGAATATTTGGTCCCTTACTATAAGAAACAAGCAAGTAAACAAATAACAGCACATAATAAGTGCATGCTAGGTTAGATGATAACACATTGGTTGATATTTCCTTCTTGGTGTTATGAGTTTTGAATTCTTTCCCTCCCTTTGATGTTTCAAGTGTTTATTTACACTGCTGGGGAAGGTGTGCCTTGCAATTCCAATTTAGACCTGCAGAGCTATAATGGGATATGTTTTGCATCAGCACCTTTTATTCCTTTGTGACCAGTTAAGGCTTGTCACCTTTTGGAGGAAATTTCTGGCACAGCTGCACTGAGCCAAGTGGTATAATTCTCATTTCCCTCCTGCGTACTTTCTCTGACTTACGTTGGTACAGGAGGGTGAGGTGAGTGAGAGCCCTTGATTTCATCAACAGTCACTTGTTAAAGTTTTTAGATTTATATTTATTTTTGAGATTATAATATAATTACAATATTTCTCCCTTCCCTTTCCTCCATCTTAACCATCTCATATGCTTCCCACTCATTTTCAAATTCATGGTCTCTTTTTACATTGACTGTTACTGCATATATATATATATATATATATATATATATATATATATATATATATATATATATATATATATATATCCTGTTCAGTCTGTATAATGTAATTTGTATGTAGTTTTTCAAGGTCGACCATTTGTTGATGGAGAAACAACTGGTGTGCTCTTTCCTGGGGGAAAAAACACTTATTCTGCTCCCAGCTTTTGTCAATTGCCTACAATTCTTTGTATTGAAAGACCCCTGCCCCTTAGCCCTTTCTTTCTCAAGTTTGTCTCCTCTTCCTCCTGTCGGCGGCTTCCCCTATCCCCACCCCCGGCGGCCTTCCCACCGCACGCCCAGCACGAGAACAAGCACCAGGTGGGCCGGCCCAAGAACGAGCACCGGGTGGGCCGGCACGAGGGCGAGCACCAGGTGGGTCGGCACGAGAACAAACACCGAGTGAGCCGGCCTGGAGCCTGCCCCTGAGCCCCCGCCCGATGAGAAACACTCCGTCCCAAGGTCTCCGCCCCCAAGGTCAGCCATCTGGACGCAGAGGGGAGGGGAATTGAGTCTGTTGTACCAGACACCAGACCTTGAGAATATGCTGATCTGGAATGGCTCTGTGTCTCATTTGAACCATCCAATAGAAATGATTCTGTATTTCACCTCATTTGAAAGACTCTATGTTTCACCTCATTTGAATAACTCTGTACTTTGCCTTATTTGAATAACCCTGTATAGCGCCTCATATACATTGACCAATGGGAATAGCTCTGTACAATGCCTCATTAGAATTATCCAATAGAATCCCTGCTCCTAGCTTGCGCCTTTTTCCCTATATAAGGACCCCTTTCCCTTGGCTCGGCGCGCTTAGCCACACAGAAGCTAAGTCGCCCCGGGTACCCGCGTCTCCAATAAAGCCTCTTGCTTTTGCATCCAAGTTCGTGGCCTCGCTGATTCCTGGGTGCGGGTCTCCTTCTACGAAAGTACCTCTTCGGGGGTCTTTCAGTATAGGGCTAAGGACTCATGGGTTTTTCCCTCACCCACTTTGACATGTCCACTGGTATTGTATTTGTTTAGCTCACATTTGGCCAATCATGTTGGTGAGACTTTATGGGCATATCTTCTAATATTACTTAGAAACACATTCACACAGCAAACTCTGGTCCTTTGGCTCTTACAGTCTTTTTTACCCTCTTTTCCACAGTGTTCCCTGAGCTGTAGGCACTGGAGTGTTTTATAGATGTATCCATTGGATCTGGGTGCCACAACTCTACAATTTAATTGGTTGTGGCTTTCTGTAGTGATTTCTGTCTGTCTCAGAGACAATGTTGGTATTCTATATTGCCAGCAGGCGAGAGAAGTTGTTGCTTGGTGGTTCCCACAGACCTCAGCCAGTCCCTATACTCTGCTTTAACTTTGGCACCGAAAGGGTCAGTAAAGAAGGAGATACACTTCCTGGGAAGTTTCCATTGCCCTAATGGGTTACCAATTCTCAGCTCCCACATGCTTCCTGCAGAGATCTCTCCAAGTTTAGTAACTTCATTTCAGTTCCTATCTCTTGCAAGGAATAGAAATATTATGATTACTTTGATTGTTACTTTCACATGGTTTTGCTGATAATGTTTTATAGCTATAATTTTATCCAGAAATCCAACATCTAGTGATATTGTATATAAAAACTCTGGTCAAGTAATTTTACAGTTTGGGACTCTCTGGTGAGTTATTGAAGCTGCCTGGACAGAAGATAGAGGAAGATAGAGCTGGGAGACCACCCAGTGACAGACCAAGGGCTGGAGACTGGCCCTTCCCTAGATCTCTGGCAATCTGCTTTGCTTTCACATAGAAAATGGTATCACTGGTCTTTTTGTTGTTGTTTCTGGCTTGTTGGTCCTCTGACTTAAAATCATTTCCCCACCTGGTTACAGCAATCATGGTCACTAGTTTATATATGCTTTTCTGCTCTGTTCAGTCTGATTTATTTCAGAGCTCTGACAGAATGGGTAGCACTACCTCCAATCCTGGTGACAGCTACTTGCACCTGTTTTGGCAGATTAGTTCAGCTATGATTATGACTGTATTAAAAAATAAGAATGTTATCTTATGGTTTAGTTGTCATTCTGTAATTAAAAGACTCTCTAAGTATAATACAACAAATATTTGTGACTAAATTTGTTTTGCAAAAGATGGGGGTGGCAAACATATTACTACTTTAATTCTGCAAAGCAGGTTCACTTCTGACCCTCTACTTTTATTTAGGGAAGCTCTAAGATATGCAAAATTTCTACCTTGTTTCTTTCTAAGGATGCATGTGGAATTAATGTAACCATTTTATGTTCCATTTTGTGGCTAATACATTATGAGTAAATCTAGCTGCTTATAAAGCATCCCTGGCCACAGATATATAATACACAGTAGAGGCATTATGCATACATCTCAAGCTGGCAGGCATCTCAGAAAGCAATTTGTTTATATATGGAGCAGCTGAAAGCTAAAGAAAGGTCAAGCAAAATCAGGACATGAGGTGAGCACTCAGACCTCAGTTACCGAACTATTAGGATCCCCAGCAATGGAGTCTATGCTCCATTCCCTCCCAGAGGTCCATAATCAGATGAGGATGGGTCTCCTTCAGGGCTCGGTAGAGTTGGTCTTTGCAGGTCTTATCCCAAGCCCGACTGAAGCTGAAGAGTTTCCGCATCTTATCTGGCTTGGTGGTCTCAGCCCTCACCTCCTCATACTCTTCTTCATTCAGCACCAGACCATGCAGCTTATCCAAGACAGGGTCCACTGATGTCACTCGGGCCACTAGTTGCTCTCGATGACGGTCCACAAAGTGGAGCAAGGTGGAGGCATCTAAGAGTAAAGGTGAGACTGGTGGTGATCAAAGGCTCCTGGGTAGGCTCTATCTACTATTATTCTCCATTTCTTTTTTTTATGTGTTCATGTGTGTGTATATGTGTGCATGTGTATGTGCACACACATATGTGTGTTTGGATGAGTATGTGGATACAGGTACACATACATGTGTGTGAACATGTATGTAAAAATCAGGAGTGTTATTTTTCAGGGTGCTGAAAGTTTTGAGACAGAGCCTAGATTGGCAAACTAGTGATCTCTAGAGCTCTACCTGTGTCCTCTGCCCCAGAGCTGGTATTACAAGCATGTACCACAATGAATGGCTTCACTCTGATCCTGGACATACACATCTCCATCCCCATCTTGAGATAGGGTTTTCACTGACAAAGCCCTCTTTTCCCTCTTCCCTCCCCTTCAGCAGCAGAGGGATCACGTTGGAACTATCAGGAGCTCCTGTGGCCTGTATCAGTGGTTACTGACCTGCAGGGTTTAGGGCATCCAGTCTTGGTGCAGATCTGAGGTCTCCTGAAGGAAAGAGGAAATGAAGAAGTTGTTTATTTTGAAATAGGATCTCATTCTATAGCCCAGGCTAACCTGGAACTCAGTATGTAATCCAGGATGACCTTGAACTATTGATGTTCCTCTTACCTCTACTTTGCCAGCATTGGGATTATAGGCTGAGATGAGTCACTATGCTTGACTCTTATGAAGAAGTACCTGTAACAGTTCTAGTTTTGAATGTACACCATACACCTTGAAATATCCATTCACTTATGAAATTCTTAGTGTTTGAGAACAGACTTCAGGCAATATCTTTTAAAATCCAGTGTTAAGGATAGGAGGGGCTCTTAGACTTGTTCTAGGCAAAACCCCTTCCTTAAGTATATGGGGAAAGTGAGGCCCAAAGGCTGTGATCATTGACAAATGGTGGCCATATAAACGAACAATGTAAATTTCTCTCCACTATCATTGCTTTACTTTTATCCTGTCCTGGCCTGAACTGAATCCTTGGTGGAGAACCAACCAAATCCCTTATTCAATGACTTAGACCATTTGGTATCCTATTCTCAGTAGAAATCTACTTCCTTGCCCTTGTTTGGTCTTTTATACTCACACACTGTATATGTGTTCTGGCTATGGCATCAGAATCAAGGTCAAACTAATAACATCACATGGAAATACAAGAACATTTTAGTAGGAACAACAACAGTGAATGAATAGATTTAAAAATTGCTTGCTAAAAGAAGAGGGAATTCTCCATGGATTATGTAGCTTATGTGAATACAACTTGAGTGTTTGAGTAGATCCTAAGTTCAGTGTGACCTAAGTGCAGGCAGATGGACACAAGTGGCCAGCTAATGGTGCTAGAGACTTAGGGTCCATTTTTAAGGAGGAATGGGTATGTTCTTTATATTCCATAATGAGTGCTCAGCCTTGGTTCATTCTGGCATATCCCTAATCTAGAGCACCTTCTGAAGATGGTGCATGAGAAACCAAGAGTTTATAAACAAAGGTTTAAGAGGAATGAAAGAAGGAATTGGAGATGTTTAACTTGCACAATAATGGGAGATACAAAGGATGCTGTGGTCACGGTCTTCCTGTAGCCAAATTGTTTCCCAAATAAATGAGAATAGATTCCTGTGAGTGCCAATGGACACAATTGAGACTGATTTGGGGCAGGGAGATTGGAGTAATACAAAAATAAAAACATTTCTACAGTTAATACAAGGCCATTGTATGAGACATATACAGCAGAGCTGGTAATTCCTGGAGTGCTGATTAGCAGGGAGAGTTGGAATTTTGTGTGCATGTGAGTGCTTGAGCCAGAGACTGAAATTATATTATTTAATTTGCTCTTAATTACCTGAAAACATATAGACTGATCCAGGATTGAGCATCTGGTGTTGCCAACACTGACTTAACTCATTAACCATTCTTTGTCCCTTTATTTTATAGCCAGTACATCATTATTAGGCCCTTTTCCAAAGGCCTTATGGCTGTCAAAATCTGTTAATTTCAGGGCAGTGTGGAGGTACTAGAGAATAGGAAAGGGAAAAATGGCCCTAGACTCATTGTGTTTTGGGTTTAAATTTGAGTCATAAGAGCTATTGGGTATCTTGAAAAGCCATTTAAGTTCTCTGGAATATTTCTTTGTACAAGCTGAGTCATTAATGATTTTACCCAATCTCTGAATTCTCTAGGCTAGTTCTATTCTTACCTGGTTTCAGCAAGGCCTTCCATACTTGACTCCCACTCATCTTGTGGTTCAATTGGAGCCATATGTCTGAATCCACATGGCCAATGTAGATCTCAGAAAAGAGCTGTGCTTCTCCAGGGCTCCGATAACACAACTCCAGTTCCTGGACAATGAATCAGCATTGAAACACTACTGAAGAATTAGGATTTTCAGGGCATGGCACTGCATGCCTTTATTCTCAGTACTTGGGAGGCAAAGGCAGGTGCATCTTGATGAGTTTGAGGCCAGCCTGATCACATGGTGAGTTTCAGGATATCTTGAACTGCATAATGAGACTCTGTATCAAAACCAATCAAACAAACAGATAAAGGACAAGCAGAGGTACCAGCTACTGATCATAGTGCAAGTGAGGTCTTTCCCCTTGTACCTTCTTAGTCTTGCTCAATCCTCCAGTGACACTGATAATCTGAAATACTAAGTTCAATCATCACCACCAGACTATATATCCTGACTCAGAAGGATTAGTACACATCCTATAGATGAGTTAGAACTCATTTCAAAAGAGGTGCTCACACACTATAAAACAGATCTTTCTAATTCCATTATGAACTGATCCTTCTTCCTCTTCCTCCCCATCTTAATGCAAAGCCTTCTTATCTGAATGGACCCTATACTCAACTGATCAATCATTATACATAGCTCCTCTCCTCTCAAACCCGAAACAGAACTCTTGATTCCTTATTATCTCCCAACCACACTTTCTCCCCAAACTCAGTAAATGGCACTAATGTTTCCTCAATGCTCAGGTCCCAAATCTAGGCCACTCCTCATATTTGCTCCCAAACAGCCACTCCACTAAGTTCTTCCTCTGTCTCCAAAATATATTTGGAGATCTATTACAAACGTTGATATTTCTTTTTGGCCTTGGCATCTGTCAGGCCTACTGAACTATGTCTACTGAAATATAGTGGCAAAGGGTTCATATTTGTTGAAAACACATCACATCACTCTTCTTTTTTGCTAACAACTGATACTGCAGAAAAACACCAAATACTCATTTTGAGGTTCATCTTTGTCAACTGTGATGGTTAGCTTTAACTGTTAATTTGACATAACCTAGAATCACCTTGAGAGAGGGTTGGAATGATTGTTTCTATTAGGTTGGCCTGTGGACACTTTTGTGGAAGATTGCTTTAATTAAATTATCTGGTGTATGGTGATCCATCCAACTGTGGGCAGTACCATTACTTAGACAGGAATCCTGACTTGTATATTTAAGATGAACATAAGCAAAAAAGAAAGTGTACACACATATTTTTCTTTGAGCTTGTCTGGGGAAGTTACTACTTGCTTTAAGTTCCTGTCACTTATATGTGGTACCTGGAGTTGTGAGCTGAAATAAACCCTTTTCTCCATTGGTAGATTTTTGTCAGGATATTTTATAACAGCAACAGAAATGAAACTAAAACATCAAATCAAAACATGAACATAACTTCCTTCTACCTATTGGAAGCTGGTCCAACATTAAACAGGATCATCAGGATTCTTTCAGATGTTGTTTGTTGCCTTAAAAAATGGAGTATCAGAGAACTTAGAACAAATAAATTATCTGATTCTTCAGCATCCCTTCCATCTTTATTTCTTTTCTTTTTCTTTGTAATACATGTTATTTTATTCGTGTTTTCTTCTTTTTTTAAAAAAAATTATTTATTTATTATGTATACAACATTCTGCTTCCATGTATATCTGCACACCAGAAGAGGGCACCAGATCTCATAACAGATGGTTGTGAGTCACTACGTGGTTGCTGGGAATTGACTCAGGACCTCTGGAAGAGCAGCCAGTGCTCTTAACCTCTGAGCCATCTCTCCAGCCCCCGTGTTTTCTTTCTTCTTATTAAATCATTTTCTTACAATATATTTTGGTCATATTCTTTCCCTTCCCCTAACTTCTCCCAGATCCTCCCCACTACCCCAGCCAGGTAGGGGAGTCCCTGGAATGAGGGTCCTTGAAGAATAGGTGGGTAAGGATTTGACGGTGACAAACAGAAACAAACACAGAGGCAGTGTGAATCTGAGTGCATTTTGCAGTTCTCAAAGAAGGTTTTTTTTTGTTTTTTTTTTTTTTTTTGTTTTTTAATAGAGATATCCCAGGGGATGTTTGTTAAACAATCTCAAACATATGACATTATTGTTGCAGTGGCACAGTTGACTTGGCACAGTGATGCAGAAATCCAAAACAGAGTCATCCAGGGTTAATGAAAACATAAAATTGTCCTTGATTAGTCAAACATAGGACCATCCTTGACTAACATAGTATCATCCAAGGCTAACCATATATTTCTTAAATCAAATTAATATATTTTATGGTCAATTATTATTTAACATCTATTACCTAGTTCTTGTGAGTTTTTGAAGTATTGAGCTATTTTAACTATTTTAACTCTTCCTTATTTAAAGCTTTCATTACCAGACACTTAAGCCCACTTTTGATGACATCTGTATAGCCATATGAAATTTTATTGTTGGGAAAGTTTTTACTATTTGTACTTATGTGAATGACGTGAATGATTTGTAATGTGCTGGTTTTTCCTGAGATGAGGTCATGGCAAGTGACCTCATCTCAGGGAATGGTTTATTATTATTTTTTTAATGTCAGCATAGGCTTTTAGGAACACTTCATTAATGTGGAAAAAAGGGAATAGAAGAACAAACAGAAATTGTCATAAGAATCACAGCTCAATATTTTTCTCTGGCTGAGAGTTCCACAACCTTTTCCAGGAGACCTCCTTCTTTTGAAGTTACTGCCTCAGTCTGTGGGACTTGTCACACAGAATCTCCCGGATTTAGTGTGGCAGCCACCCATCCAGCTTCATGTTCTCTCTCTATATCTCTCTCAATCAAAAAGAAAATCAAAATAAAACGAAACCAATTCAGACAAAAGCAACAAAACAAAACAAAAAGCATACAAAACTCCTGAAAATAAAAACAAAAACCCATAAACAAAACCCATGGAGTGACCAGCTACTCCTTCGTCCACCTCCTTTTCGAATGCCAGTCTTTCTCTATTCTACTTTAACACCCTGAACAACACTAAGAGGTTCTTTTTTATTTTGATTCTGTTATTTAGAATATGTGACCATTATCTCTTTAGCAATTAAACTTTTTCTTGCTTTAATTTTATCTTGCTAGAGATGATGTTTGTTGAGATTCTCAGTAATAGAATTGTCCTTGCCTTTTGAGTTTATCAAATTCATAGTAACTCTGTTGAACCATGAATCAAGACTTTCTAGCACCATTTTACAAAGATAGAATGTCCCATAGTCCCCCATGGTGCCTGTTTTGTTGTAGCTGTTAATAAACCCAGTGTGTCCAGCTTCAGGTGTGCTCCTAGTTTGTTTGTTTGTTTGTTTTCAACTAGATGGCATTGATACCCTGTAGCTAAACACATCTCAGGGCTTCAAGTAACCTTCCGCATCTCTTTGATCCTACCTCCCTGTCTCAAATACTATACATTTTCTCCTCAATATCAATTTTCCTGGTACATAGGGATGCTCTCAGATTGGCCCACAGGTATCCCAAAGTCTAGTGTCTGATCCAGGTGAGGGGTGAACATCTGGCTGCTCACCTTGGGAGTTATTTCCAGATTCTGTGAACCAGACACAGTGTAGCGTGAACCCAAAAAAAGGGAATCCAATGGGGGTGGCTTGTGTATTCTCACAAACTGGAATTTCTCTTCTTCATCATCTATGGCCTAAGAAACATATAGAATGGCAATTTAACAAATTTTTGCTCCTTGGAATCTGGTCTGAATAAGTCGAGATGGTAAGTCAGTGTGCTAATATGGGTATGGGGAAGTAACACAACCTCTGATCCTATCTCCCCATGTTTAGCCACACAAAAGGCTTACATTTGACCTTTGCCATATTTATGATGGAATTGGGGTCACTGCCAGAGATGAAGAAAGAAAGGCAGCAGGTTAGACATGGAGCTTTCACATCTTCCTGAATCTATAAAAGGGGATGTAGAAGGTTTCATGGAGATCACAGAACGGCAAATGCAGTCAGAGGAGACTTCAGCTATGCTCTCATTCACATGAGAGTTCTGCTTACAACAGCCTCATGTCCAAATGATAATCCCTCTGGGGAGCTCTGGCTCATCTCCTGCTGTCAGCCCACACTAGCCCAGGCTTTGGGTTATCAATATCACCTTACGAATGGCGCAGTCATTGGGAATGAGGTAGAGATGGACAGTGACTTCCTTAGCATGGTAGGAACGGTAAAGCAGTGTGGTGGAGGTGATTGGGATGAAAGGTTGAGCAGCTGGGATCATTCTCAGTAGAACTCCAATCAGGGAGAAGCTGGGGTTTTCCAGGACTACATAATGTTGTTCCACCTTGGCTGGCTTTTCCAGGGTCATCCTTTTCTCTTTAAAGTGAGCCACCTTGAATAACGAAGTATCCACATGCCCCCCTGTCAAAGAATATGTTAGAGATCCAAGTTTTTTGACATGAATGATTGTGACCTCCAGATATTTCACGTGTTGAAATCCTAACTCTAGAGTGATGATGCGGGGTGGTAGAATCTTTAGAGCAGTGGTTTTTCAACCTGTGAGTCACGACCCCTTTGAGGGTTGAACAACCCTTTCACAGAGGTTGTCCAAAAATATGGATATTTACATGATGATTCATAACAGTAGCAAAATTACAGCTCTGAAATAGCTACTACTAGTCATGAATATATCCTCATGGACAGTGAGGGCAGATCAAGTTCATTTACTGCTAGGCACACAGAACTATAGTGGAACTTAACACATGTACTCTATTGGCCATGCCCTTGCATAGGGGAAAGCAGGGCACAAAATGGAAGTGGTAATAGCAAAGACTCAATGCCCATCTGAGCTGGATTTCACTAGGTGATCTCCATTAAGGCTAGATTTTGCTAGCAAATAGAAACCAAAATTGTTTCTCTGTCTGTGAAAGACCTATGTTGTTTGGAGGAGAGTTTTATGGAAGGACTGTGGAACTTTGGCCTAGAAAAACTATTGAGTGTTGAGAGCTCAGTGGGCTGTTTTGTAAGAGCTTGGACAATAAGAGTGTTGAGAGCAGTGCAGATGATGGAGGCCAGGCTCGTGACTTTTCAGAGGGAAGCTAAGATTCTCCTGGTCTTTTGTGTGAAGAATCTGTGTTCCTGGATATCTGGGAGTGAAGAACCAGCTATGATTAATAAGATATCAAAACTACTGAAGTGAAACCTTGCTTTGCTGGAATACTCAATGCTGGTTGGCTGGGGATGGGACTTTAGCTGTTAAGGTAAAATCTTCTGGGAAGCGTTTCCCGAGAATCAACGCACAGAAGCTGTGTTTCAGATATGGCCAAGGTTGTGCTTTGTGTTGGCAGCCATGCTTGATAGTGCAAGAGTCACTCAGGTGGTACTGATTTTGCAGGTCATGGAGAGCAGCTGAGATTTGGCACTGTGAGAGGCCAGGAGAAGCCATTGGTGAAGGTGTAGCCAGGGTAGCAGTGGAAGCCCCAGGATTGATGGAATCATGAAGAAAAGTTGCGGCTTTTGGACCATGAAGAAAGCCCAGGAGGGGCTACTGGTGAAAGTGCAGCCCAGTTGTAATAGAAGATCCCAGTATTTTAGAGGTGCTAGTACCATTGGATGACCACCAAGAACAGCAGTAGCAGTAGAGTGGAGCCTGCCTGACCTTAGAAGATGAGCTGTGCAGCTGTGTGTGCTGCAGAGGGCAGAGCCAGAGAAGTGACCAAGCCCTTTGGAGAAGACCAGAAGATTGTGAGAAGATCCCAGACACTGGATGTTGGATTATTTACACTATTGTAGTTTTTTTTTTTTTTTGCTTTGTTCTGATTGTGACTGTGCCCTGGTTCTTCCCTCTTGAAGTGAGAAAGTATTTAATTTAATTTTGATTTTTACAGGAGGCTACAGCTAAAAAAACTTTGAACTTTTAAAAGAGATTTTGGATTTTTCGGGAGATTGGATGCCTTAAGGAGACAAATTTTAGTGTGTTTGAATTTGTAAAGACTGTGGGAATTTTAAAGTCATTTATGTTTTTAATGTGAGAACTTGGGGATGAATAAGAAAGTAAAGGTGTGACTTAATAATGATGTGTTTGTGTGTCAAGGTGACAAGGGGTCAGTTGTGCTGGCTAGTCTTGTGTCAACTTGACACAAGCTAAAGTTATGTGAATGGAGGAAACCTTGAGAAAATGCCTCCATAAGACTCTGTTATAAGGCATTTTCTTAATTAGTGATTGATGGAGGAGGGCCCAGCTCACTGTGGTTGTTTTCATCCCTGTGCTGGTGGTCCTGAGTTCTATAAGCAGTAGGCTGAGCAAGCCATGAGGAAGAAGCCAGTAATCTGCACCCGTCCATGGCCTCTGTATCAATTCCTACCTCCAGGATCCTGCCCTGTTTGAGTTGCTGTTCTGATTTCCTTCAATGATGAACGGTGCTGTGGAAGCGTAGGCAAAAACAAACAAACAAACAAACAAACAAACCCCTTTCTTCCCAGCTTGCTTTTGGTCATAGTGTTTTGTCACTTTTACTTAAACTCAGAAATATTATAAGGCTAGGAGATACGTGTTTCACAAACAATATGTCAGACAAGACTGGGTAAAGGAAACTTCTTAGTTTCTACCTCTGTGACCTTCTCTGTCTTACTAGTGAAACCTTACCCCTATCACCCACCATCCTTTATGACTACTTGGGTTTTTCATCATCACCACCCTCCTCTCTATCCTTCCTTTGGTTACCTTGGAGGTCCACAAAGTGGGGAAGGTACACAGCAGCCACAGATCCTTTCTCAGCTTTGATGTCAAAAAGAGGTCCTGCCACCATCCAACCATGCTCCAGAACATGTCTGCCCCAGAACTTTCCCCAGGCACAAAATTCAATCTCAATGGTCAATGCCCTTTTCACCACAAAGTGGAGACCTATGTTAGGATGGTGATAATATCCAGCTACTGGGAAGTGAACTCTGGAAAAAAAGAAAGAGAAGCAGGAACCACGATATACAAACTCATTGAGATATGGGGTCTGGACATGGTAAAAGAGGACACCACCAACTTCAATAAGAAGGCTTTGGCTTTGACTGTTGGGTGTTCTGCATTGTATGTGGATCCTTGAGCGAGTTATTTTCCTCATGTGCAAATAAAGCACCTGTCTCACAGAGTTGTGATAATAAGTGATGTAATAAAAAGCCACAGCTTAATAACTCCTTGGGAGTAGTTAGCTATTTCCATGATGATGGTAAACTAGTCACATTTTGTGATTTTAAATGATTCAGTTATCATTAACCTAATAACACCTATATACCAATATCACCAATTATAGTCCCTTGGAACCAAAATCAGTGCTTCATGGAGTCTTAAGTGACTCCCCCAAAACTCCCTACATAGTAAGTACTAAGACCCTAAGATGTTAGCTCATGTGTGTAAATTATGAATGATATCATTGCCCAACTGAGACAATCTCTATGACAATGTTTAATAAATTACCAAGTATCATGTAAGAAATTCTTCTTATTATTTTAGACATTAATTTTATAATTATAACCCCTGGAGAGCAAGGCCACACTATTTATAATAGGTTTCCCAGCCATTAATAGGGTATTTTGCACATAAGGCCTATTAGTACAGCAGGAACATATAAACTGTAAGAGTGTAAATGAAATTTATAAGACAGGGCAAATCTAGTAAATGAGCAAATCATGTTTGTATCATAACTATAATAATCACCAGCAAGGGCTGGAGAGATGGCTCAGAGGTTAAGAGCACCGACTGCTCTTCCAGAGGTCCTGAGTTCAATTCCCAGCAACCACATGGTGGCTCACAACCATCCCTTATGTTATCTGGTGCCCTCTTCTGGTGTGCAGATATACATGGAAGCAGAATGTTGTATACATAATAAATAAAATTTAAAAAAGAATCACCAGCAAAATCACATTTCAAATGACTGAGCAAAGTTGAAAGCAGACTGAGTTTGTCTATGCGGTATATAGAACTCTCATAAGCTTTGTTACACATGGTAACAGTATACTGTTGATGGAGGCTAGGTCTTATCTTAATTTGGTGAAATATTTAAGGTTAAGATTGCTCATAACAGTAATGAAAAAGGAAGAATGACAGTGATTAAAAGGAGCTTGGAAAAATGGTGCTGAAGGTGGATAAGAAGTTCTTGAATGTCCCAATAGAAACCTCTTCATTAGAAAACACACATGTCCAGTGGCTCAGTTTTGTTCCTGCCTTCTTGATTAGCAAGAGAAGAATAAAAAGTGGGCACCGGATAGCATGTAACACTTCAGGGAGTGGAATGGGAAGGCCCCCACTTACCGGTATAGGTTCCTATCTTTGCCTATAACCTCAGTAAACACAGGCCCTTTAGGGCTATGAAAGTCTTCTTCTGTCGCTAGAGTTTCCATAGACATGTCTTCTAGAGAGTCAGGAGAAGACAGACCCAAAGGTTCCACCTGTGACACTTGTAGGGATCTTTCTCCTGAAAGAGGCAGAGCACTGGTTAGTCTCTATTATCTAGGTTGGTCTTACCAGCCTTCTACTGCTAGACTGTGGCTAGGCCCTTCTGGATACTGGTCTTCTTGAGTCCTGGCAAGGGCGTGTCTGCAGTCTCCATTTCTACTCCAGGAGCTGCCCATCTGCTTTCTGAAGACAAGTGCTTGTTCCTTGTCTCAATTTCTACCCATCTCTCTTTCTCTACTGGTCCCAAAGTGTACACTCCCCAGAATTTCCACTGTGGTCATATTGAGAGAGGAACCTACCTTGGAGATGAAAAGGTAATTTCCAGGTTTTAGAAGCCCAGAAGGAGGAATGGGACCCTGATGCAGAGCTGGACCCATGCCATAGATGTCGGAGTGAGGCAGAACAAGCTCCTGAAGCTG